>NW_028119985.1:0-27500 GCF_965119305.1 Pelophylax lessonae
ATCTCCTCACCTTCCCCCCCCATCTCCTCACCTTCCCCCCCCCCCCTCCTCACCTACCCCTCCCCCCCCATCTCCTCACCTACCCCCCCATCTCCTCACCTACCCCCCCCATTCTCCTCACCTACCCCCCCCATTCTCCTCACCTACCCCCCCCCCCATTCTCCTCACCTACCCCCCCCCCATTCTCCTCACCTACCCCCCCCCCATTCTCCTCATCTACCCCCCCCCCCCATCTCCTCACCTACCCCCCCCCCCCCCAGGCTTATATTATATGGAGCCCAGAAAATGTCATTGGTAATCCTTGGTAAAGTCTACCAGTAAATCTATCAGTGCTTTTCCCATCAGCCTGTCAGTCTATTCTCTTTTTATTTATTGATTTATTTTACCATGAAAGCAGACATTTTATTTTCTACATTTTCATCTTATTTTTTTATTTCCATGACTTTCTTGCATTTATAAAGCATTTCTCTGCTAAAGCCCCCCTCTGGACGAACCCTTCACCACTTTATCCAAAACAACAGCAAAACCATAAATGTTGGCTTAGTGCCGCTTCACATTTCTGCCATCACAGAGATGGCATGTAATTCTGAGCGCACTGCTCCTAAAATAACATGCCATCTCTGTGCGCTGCAAATTCACCCATACAGATTGTATGACTCAATTCCCACCGCAATCGCACCCATCTCGCACAGGACCCTTTATTTGGTCCGCAGCAGAATCGGATCGCATGGTGGTTCACACTAGTGTGATCCGATTCTGTGCCAACTTATAGATTGCACTGCGATATGCCATCTGATCTGGGGGTGTCGTTAACTTTTAATTGACACCCCCAGTGTATGGCATATGGCAGTGTGAACTGCCAGGGGTGCGGATGCGATGCGGGAACACGCTGTATATTCGCAGCGTTCCTGCATCGCAGAAATGTGAACCGGCACTTATACAATAATTTTTAATGTATATTTATGAAAATCCATGAGTAAAAATACATTGTAATTAAAAATAGCCAACAATAAAATTACTTTAAAAATATATTTTATGCATCAATAATAGTGGTGGGGGAGGGGATGTATGCTCAGAAATGAGGACACCCGTTGATTGAAAAGAGGGGGTCTCATGGATTTTGTATGCAGTGAAGTAACAATTGCCACCACAGTCCATGCAGCTGCTATGGTGCCTGGGTGGGGGGGCTCTGACCCTGTACCCCCATTGTGACATTTCCAATAAAAAGAGCTGATGTTAGATATATAGGGGTCTTCAGGATCATTATTGTCCTTTGTCACTAATTCCCCTTTGCAGACTGTGCAGTAAAAAGAATTTATCTGTCTTAGTAGAGAACCCCCTCTCTTCCTCACCCCCCTCTCTTCTTTTCACCCCCCCCTTTCCTTAGAACCTCCCTCTTCCTCAGACCCACCCCTCTCCTCATACCCCATAGCACACTCCATGCGTCTCCCAACACTCTCCTATACCCCATAGCACACATAACATAGTGATGATGACATGGAAGGGGGCGGTAACCGTTTCGTCTACTGCACCCCCGCGTCATCACGTTCATGCGGCCGGCCCGCCCTCCAGTGACGCTTCCGCTGCCTCATTGGTTGATAATCTCCCGGCTGTTACTGCTGCTGCTAGCCAGTCACAGTGTCTCCAGGCAAACTGCGGCCGGCCCTCCCCGCTGCCTGATTGGGTCATCTCCTCGGCTGCTGCTGGCCACTGACTGACAGTAAGGGCAAACTGCGGACCCGGAAGGACACCTACCTGTACCAGTGCTATACTCTGAATGTAAAAATGCCCCCCCCCAGTGTTCTTTAGCCCCCTCAGTGTTCTTTAGCCCCCCCAGTGTTCCTTAGCCCCCCAGTGTTCTTTAGCCCCCCCCCAGTGCTCTTAGTCCCCCCCAGTGCCCTTAAGCCCCCCCCCGATGCTCTTCAGCTCTCCACAGTGCTTTTCATCTCTTCCCCCCCCCCATGCTTTCTGGCTCCCCCAGTGCTCTCCAGCTCCCTGGCTCCCCCCTCAGTGATTTCCAGTTCCCCCCAGACAGTGCTCTCCAGTCCCCCCCCCCCTCTCCCCCTGTGCTCTCCATCCCCCTGGGTGCTCGACGCCGAATAAAAAAAAAAGTGACTGCATTCAAAACAGCCAAACTTGGTGTTTTGAATGCTTTTCGGTGCTGGGGGGGGGGGGGGGGTTGGGGTCTTTTAGACACCCAGATCCCTCCACAAGGAGTACCTGCAGAAAAAAAAAAGAATAAAAAAAAAAAAAAATACCAATATCCGATCACCAAAATGTCAGTATCGGCATTAAAAAAACTATATCCGTCGATCGCCACTAATTTTAACCCACCTCCCCTCTTCTGCATTTGTGGTACTGTCAGTATTAATAACCCCCTCCCCCCACATTGGTGGTCATGGAATGGGTTACATTTCATTGCCATTGACCACCAATGTGGGAAAGGGGGTTAATTATACTGACACTTGTGCTAGGGGTTAATAATGCAGCCTCTGACATCAATATTGGGGGGTTTAATGTGTCCACTGACATCAATACTGGGGGGTTTAATGCCTCCACTGACATCAATACTGGGGGGTTTAATGCCTCCACTGACATCAATATTGGGGGGTTTAATGCGTTCACTGACATCAATGCTGGAGGGTCTTTATTATGTCCACTGATATCAATGCTGGAGGTCTTTAATGCATCCACTGACATCAATGGCGGGGGCTATTAATGTATTCACTGACATCAGTGCTGGGGGTCTTTATTGCATCCACTGACATTAATGCTGGAGGTCTTTATTGCATCCACTGACATTAATGCTGGGGGTCTATATTGCGTTCACTGAACTCAATGCTGGAGGTCTTTAACCACTTTATGACCGCCCGCCTCACGAGCAGGCAGCTAGGGGGCAAGCGCTCGTCAGTGGGAAAGCTGATGCACAGGGCAAGCGGCTCCAATTGCCGCCTGACACCCGCGATTGTTCCCCGCTGAGAGAGAAGAACGGTCAGCTGTTGAAAACACAGCCGGCCTTCCTTCTCCCTGGAATGATCATAGCGCCCCTGTGATCCTGCTATATAGGAACACAGGTCTCTGTGATCATTTCACAAGCCACGCCTCTAGGTACACATTTAACCCCTGATCACTCAGTGTTAACCCCTTCCCTGCCAGTGTCATTAGTACAGTAACAGTGCATATTTTTAGCACTGATTACTGTAGTAATGTCACTGGTCCCCCCAAAAGTTTCAAAAATGTCAGTCAGGGGTCCGATCTGTCCGCTGCAATGTCGTAGTCCCGCTAAAAATCGCAGGTCGCGACCATTATTAGTAAAAAAATTAAAATTACATAAATCTTTCCCATAGTTAGTAGACGCGATAACGTTTGCGCAAACCAATCAAAATACGCTTATTGTGATTTTTGTTTACCAGAAATATGTAGCAGAAAACAAATTGGCCAAAAATGTAAAAAAATTTAGATTTTTAAATTTTTTTGGGGGAATGTTATATAGCAGAATGTAAAAAATATTGTTTTTTTTTTTTTTCAGAATTGTCGCTCCTTTTTTTGTTTATAGCGAAAAAATAAAAATCGCACAGGTGATCAAATATCACCAAAAGAAAGCTCTATTTGTGGGAAATAAAGGACATCATTTTTATTTATGTACAGCGTCGCAAGACTGCGCAATTCTTCGTTAAATTAACGCAGCGCCGAATCACAAAATATGGCCTGGTTATTAAGGGGGCAAATCCTTCCGGTCCAGAAGTGGTTAATGCATCAATAGACATCAATGCTGGGGGGTTTTAATGCATCCACTGACATCATTCCTGGGGGTCTTTACTGCATCCACTGACATCAATGCTGGGGGTCTTTACTGCATCCACTGACATCATTGCTGGGGGTCTTTACTGCATCCACTGACATCATTCCTGGGGGTCTTTACTGCATCCACTGACATCAATGCTGGGGGTCTTTACTGCATCCACTGACATCATTGCTGGGGGTCTTTAATGCATCCACTGACATTAATGCTGGGGGGTTTTATTGCGTCCACTGACCTCATGATGGGGGGGTTTTAATGCGTCCACTGACATCAATGCCGCTGGCCTCCCGCAGTCGTCTGAGAAACTGATAGAAGACCCACCTGCTTATGTAAACAAAGCAGGCGAGTCTTCTGTCAGACAGGCAAGGAGAGATCAGGAGTTTCAGCTAAGCTGAAACCCCGATCTCTCTGTGCCTATTACAGAGCCCCCCCCCCCCCCCAGTCAATCACTTTTAGGCATACATTAACTCCTTTGATCACCCTCAGTGTTAACCCCTTCCCTGCCAGTGTCATTTATACAGTAACCGTGCATATTGTTTAGCACTGAATACTGTATTTTGTCACTGGTCCCCAAAAAGTGTCAAAAATGTCAGTTAGGGGGCCAATCTGTCTGCCAAAATGTCGCAGTCCTGATAAAAAATGCTGATCGCCGCTATTTCTAATAAAAACAAAAAAATGTATAAAAATGTAAAAAATCGATTCCGTAGTTTGTAAACACTATAACTTTTGCGCAAACCAATTAAAATTCTCTTTTTGTGATTTTTGTGTCATATTGATAAATTTGCTACAGTTTTCTTTTTATGTATTGTATAGAAAGCTTGTATATGGGTAAACAAGAAATGAAAATAAAGATGAATTCAATTTAAGAAAGGAAAATTACTTAGCACACCCAAACATTATATATATATATAATATATTTCTTGTCGTTTTGAATACTTTGAAGCGCAGAGGAGGGGTTTGGAGTCTTTTAGACCCCAGATCCCTCCATAAAGAGTACCTGTTGCTGCCTATTACTGTCACAAGGGATGTTTACATTCCTTGTCAAAGCAGTAAAAGCGATCAGGAAAACTATTTTTAGAGGGGCAGTGTAAAAAAGAGAAAAAAGAAAAAAATGAAAAAAAAAAAGAAATTTTTTAAAATCGCCCCATCCCTTTGTGCTTGCACCCCAAAGAAAACGCATAGGTAAGTCGCGCCCACAAATGTAAACCGCGTTCAAATCACACATGCGAGGTATCGCCGTGATCTTTAGAGCGAGCGCAATAATTATACCACAATACCTCCTCTTTATCTCTAAACAGGGAAATGTTTAACATTTTTAAATCATGCGCTATGGAGATTTTTAAGTGCTGTAGTTGGTCGCCATTCCACAAGTGTGCGCAATTTTAAAGCATGACACGTTAGCTATCTATTTACTCGGCATAACATCATCTTTAAAAAAATTATACAAAAAAAAAAAAATAAGCAAATTTTACGGTTTAGTTTTTTTTTAAAATTCATTGAACCGTATTTTTTTAAAACAAATTGCGTTTAAAAGACCGCTGTGCAAATACAGTATGACATAAAATGTTGCAACAACGGTCATTTTATTAATTAGGGTCTCTGCTAAAATATATCTGCATTTTTGAATTCTTTGGATTTTTTCAATCTGCCTCTATTGGCTGCCGAGTAAACCGGAAGTGACGTGGCTTCCAGATTACATCGCTTCTGGGTTACTACATCGGAAACACACAACCACTTCGACAAAATGACATACGGGTACGTGATTTTGCGTGAAGTGGTTAAATGTGTATTTTTTTCCAAATTTAGGTTTGAAAGACTGCTGCGCAAATACAGTGTGACATAAAATATTACAACGACCGCCATTTTATTCTCTATTGTCTCTGCTAAAAAATAACTCTCTAATGTTTGAGGGTTCCAAGTAGCTACATAGTTACATAGTTACATAGTTAGTGAGGCTGAAAAAAGACATCAGTCCATCCAGTTCAACCTATGATGTGTGTGTGTGTTTGCTTTTAACCGTACATTGTATACCCCTGTATGTTGTGGTCTTTAAGGTGTCCATCCAATAGTTTTTTGAAACTATCAATGCTCCCCGCTGATACGACTGCTTGCGGAAGAGAATTCCACATCCTTACCGCTCTTACAGTGAAGAACCCCTTACGCACTTTAAGGTTAAACCGCCTTTCCTCAAGTTTTAGTGAGTGGCCACGTGTCTTATTGTATCTCCTTTCTCTGAATAGTTTGTTCCTTATGCTAGGGTCGCCAGTACAGTATTTGTACATTGATATCATATCCCCCCTCAATTGTCTCTTCTCCAGAGAGAATAGGTTTAGTGCTTGTAGTCTTTCCTCATAGCTGATGTCCTCCATTCACCTAATTATTTTTGTTGCCCTTCTCTGGACTTTCTCCAGTTCCAGCACATCCTTCCTGAGGACCGGTGCCCAGAACTGGACAGCATACTCCAGATGTGGCCGGACCAGAGTCTTGTAGAGTGGAAAAATAATCTCTTTATTTCTGGAGTGAATCCCCTTTTTTATACAACCCAGCATTCTGTTGGCTTTGCTTGCAGCGGCTTGGCATTGCATGCCACTTCCAAACCTGTTGTCTACCAGTACCCCCAGGTCCCTTTCCATCCTAGACTCACCCAGAGGTCCCCCCCCTAGTGAGTAGCTTGCTTTCTGGTTTCTGGCCCCCAAGTGCATTACTTTACATTTTTCTACATTAAATCTCATCTGCCATGTAGTTGCCCACCCCGTTATTTTGTTCAGGTCTGCTTTCAAGATTTCCACATCCTGCATAGAAGATATTGGCATGCCTAATTTAGTATCATCTGCAAATACTGAGATTGTACTAGATATCCCCTCCCCTAGATCATTTATGAATAAATTAAACAGGATTGGTCCCAGGACAGAACCCTGGGGGACCCCACTTTGCACACCCGCCCAATCAGAGTACTCCCCATTAATCACCACCCTCTGGACTCTCCCCTGGAGCCAGTTCTCTATCCAGGTACTCACCTTATGGTCCATACCTAACTTCCTTAGTTTGTACAGTAAGCGTTTGTGGGGAACGGTGTCAAAGGCCTTTGCAAAGTCCAGATACACCACATCCACAGGCTTACCTTTATCTAGGTGGCAGCTCACTTCATCGTAGAAGGTTAATAGATTGGTTTGGCATGAACGATTTTTCATGAATCCATGCTGATTACTACTGATAATACAGTTTTCATTACTAAAGTCTTGTATGTGGTCCCTTATCATCCCCTCCAAAATTTTGCAGACTACTGATGTTAGGCTGACCGGCCTATAGTCACCCGGGATATATCTCGGCCCCTTTTTAAATATTGGTACCACGCTGGCTTTTTTCCAATCAGCTGGCACCATACCTGTCTGTAAACTATCCTTAAAGATCAAGAATAATGGTCTGGCAATCACCTGGCTGAGCTCATTAAGAACCCTTGGGTGCAAGCCATCCGGTCCCGGGGATTTATTTATGTTAAGTTTCTCTAGTTTCTCTAGTTTAGCTCTAAGTCTATCCTCTGTTAGCCATGGCGGCACTTCCTGAGGTGTATTATTTAGTTCGGCCTTACAAGCAAGTGTAGCCCCCCGATTCCTTTGTGAAGACTGAAGAAAAGAAATTATTTAACACTTCCGCCTTTTCTCTGTCCTCAGTGGCCATTTTTCCTTTATCATCTTTTATGGGGCCAATGTGCTCTGGCCTCGCTTTCTTACTGTTTATATACTTAAAGAACTTCTTGGGGTTCTTTTTACTCTCCTCCGCTATATGTCTCTCGTGTTCTATTTTAGCCGCCCTGATTTCGTCTTTACATTTCTTATTACACTCTTTGTAGTGCTTAAATGCTGCCAATGACCCCTCAGTCTTGTATTTTTTGAAGGCCTTTTCTTTAGCTCTAATATACATTTTTATGTTGGAGTTTAGCCACCCAGGGTTTAGTTTTGCTCTTTTAAATTTATTTCCCTTTGGAATGCACTGGCCCACCCCCTTGTTAAGTATGCTCTTGAAGCACTCCCATTTTTCCTTCGTGTTCTTTGTTCCCAGGGTTCTATCCCATTTGATATTTTCTAGCAGCGAGCGCAGTTTAGGGAAATTGGCTCTTTTGAAATTCAGTGTCCTTATATTACCCTTGTGTTTCCTATTACTGTAATTAATACTGAAACCAATTGACCTATGGTCACTGTTCCCTAAGTTGTCCCGTATTTCTATATCCGTGAGCAGGTCTGTATTGTTGGTAATCAGTAGGTCAAGTACCGCATTGTTTCTTGTCGGTGCATTCACCATCTGACCCATGAAATTGTCCTGCAAAACATTTAGGAACTGCCGAGCCTTGGCTGAATGCGCGGTTCCTTCTGCCCAGTCTATATCAGGATAATTAAAGTCCCCCATTATAATGACATTTCCCATCCTTGCTGCCAATCCTATCTGTAACATGAGGTCCACCTCACCCTCCTCCCTCTGGTTTGGGGGCCTATAGCATACGCCCAATATTACCTTCCCCACCGTGCCTTCCCTTTGAAGCTCTACCCATAGGGATTCTGCCTCGTCCATAGCTCCATTATTAATATCATCCCTCATATTTACCTGTATACTGTTCTTAATATACAAACATACCCCTCCCCCTTTTTTACCCTCTCTATCTCTGCGATAAAGGGAATACCCCTGAATGGTCGCCATCCAGTCATGAAGCTGTCAAACCAAGTCTCAGTTATCCCCACAAAATCTAAGTCCTCCTCAAACATCAGCAGCTCCAGCTCTCCCATCTTGTTGGCCAGGCTTCTGGCATTGGTATATAAGCCTCGTAATTTTGATGTTTTTAGGCTGCTCTTTTGATTTTTCCCCATACCCACCCTGGGTATAGGAGCTCCGAACACCCTACCGCTAATGCCCCCATTTCTGCCCTCTGAAACTTGCTTTCCACTGGCTAATTCTACATCTGTACCCTCCCCCCCATTCCCTAGTTTAAAAGCCCCTCTAACTTTTTGGCCATCCTCGCACCCAGTACGGCTGCACCCACCCCATTTAGGTGCAATCCGTCCCTACCAAAGAGCCGGTGACCGACTGAGAAGTCGGCCCAGTTCTCCAGGAACCCGAAACCCTCCTTACTACACCAGCTCCTCAGCCACTCGTTAACTTCCCTAATCTCCCGCTGCCTCTCTGGTGTGGCTCGAGGTACAGGTAGTATTTCGGAAGATACTACCTTGGAGGTCCTAGTCCTCAACTTAGCGCCTAAGTCCCTGAAATCGTTTAGGACTCTTCGTCTTCCTCTGCCTATGTCATTGGTACCCACGTGTACCATGACAGCTGGGCCTTCCCCAGCCCCACCCAATAATCTGTTCACCCGATCCGCAATGTGCCGAACCCGAGCGCCCGGCAAACAACAGACTGTTCGGCGCACACGGTCTTTGTCACAGATTACACTGTCTGTCCTTCTAATAATTGAGTCCCCTACCACCAGCACCTGTCTTTCCTTTCCCTTTCTCCCGGCCTCACTGGAGGAGTTCTTCCCCTGGCAGCTAGGGGTGTCGCTCTGCTCCAGCAATGCTGGTCCCTGACTGGTTTCCCCAACATCACACAACGGGGCGTATCTATTGGGGTGCTCCAGCCCAGGATCAGCCTCCTTGCCTTGTCCCCTTCTACCCCTCCTAACTGTCACCCCTCTGCTCTGCTCTGATGCCTGCACCTCCGATACTCCGCCCACCTCTGTGCAGGCCCCTGTCTGCACCTGATTGGTACAATCCTGGCTCTCCTCCGGTATGGACATTCGTCTCAGTGTTGCCAGCTGCTTCCCTAGATTCAGGACCTGAGCTTCCAGGGAAGCAACGTGCTTACATTTTGCGCATTTGTATTCGCCCTCGATCGCATGACCGAGGAACGCATACATATCACAAGATGTACACCGAGTCGCATCTCCACACCCGCCGGGCATTGTACCTACTATCTAATCTAATGGGGATTCAGCGATTTAAGTCTATCCTATGTGGCTATTTCCTGGCTTCCTAACGCTACCTTCTCACCCTCTGGTATTCCGCTCCACTCACTTGACACCGGTCAGTCACCCAACACTCACAATCTCACAGCCCGGTCAGACGCACAACGCTGAGTCGCACAGCCCAGTCAGACGCACAACACTAAGTCGCACAGCGCGGTCAGACGCACAACATTCAGTCGCACAGCCCGGTCAGACGCACAACACTGAGTCGCACAGCCCGGTCAGACACACAACACTGAGTCGCACAGCCCGGTCAGACGCACAACACTGAGTCGCACAGCCCGGTCAGACGCACAACACTAAGTCGCACAGCCCGGTCAGACGCACAACACTAAGTCGCACAGCCCGGTCAGACGCACAACACCGAGTCGCACAGCCCGGTCAGACACCGAGTCGCACAGCCCGGTCAGACACACAACACTGAGTCGCACAGCCCGGTCAGACACACAACACTGAGTCGCACAGCCCGGTCAGACGCACAACACTAAGTCGCACAGCCCGGTCAGACGCACAACACCGAGTCGCACAACCCGGTCAGACACCGAGTCGCACAGCCCGGTCAGACGCACAACACTGAGTCGCACAGCCCGGTCAGAAGCACAACACTGAGTCACACAGCCCGGTCAGACGCACAACACTGAGTCGCACAGCCCGGTCAGACGCACAACACTGAGTCGCACAGACCGGTCAGACGCACAACACTGAGTCGCACAGCCCGGTCAGACGCACAACACTGAGTCGCACAGCCCGGTCAGACGCACAACACTGAGTCGCACAGCCCGGTCAGACGCAAAACACTCAGTCGCACAGCCCGGTCAGACGCACAACACTCAGGTAGTGATAGGTACTCCCAGACACTCAGGTAGCAACAGGTACTCCCAGATACTCAGGTACTCCCAAATACTCAGGTACTCCCAGATACTCCCAGATACTCACAGATACTCACAGGTACTCCCAGATACTCACAGGTACTCACAGATACTCAGGTACTCACAGGTACTCACAGGTACTCACAGGTACTCACAGATACTCAGGTACTCACAGGTACTCACAGATACTCAGGTACTCACAGGTACTCAGGTACTCACAGGTACTCAGGTACTCACAGATACTCAGGTACTCACAGATACTCACAGATACTCAGGTACTCACAGATACTCAGGTACTCACAGATACTCAGGTACTCACAGGTACTCACAGATACTCAGGTACTCACATGTACTCCCAGATACTCAGGTACTCACAGGTACTCACAGATACTCAGGTAGTAACAGGTACTCAGATACTCAGGTACTACACTACACCCTCAGTCAGTGTACAATCTCAGTCACCAGTCTTACTTACCTAGTGTATGTCCCTTTAAGTCTGTCTCTAGCAGTTCCTGGCTGTTTTTTTTTTTTTTTTTTCTTTCCCTCAGACGGTCAGTCTCCGCTCTGCACCCGCCTCCCTCTGTCACTTCCCGGTCAGCCTTTGCTCGCTAGTCTCCTCTGCTCCCTCTCTGTCTGGGGGGGGGGTCCGCACCACTCACCGCCCGCCGCAAAAGGGGGGGGTTTACTGTTCCGCTCGCCACCCGCAACAAGAGAGGGGGGGTTACCGACCCGCTCGCCGCTCGCTTCTGGGGGGGGGGGTCGGGGTTCGAGCGCCGCTCCCCGCCGCTGCTCTCCGGGGGGGGGGGGGTTACTCACACGCGGTCGGTCACGCACACACTCCACACACACTCCTCTCTCCTGCACTCCTCTCTGCTGCACGCCCTGACAGCCTCTGATCCCGCGCTCTGCTCCACAGCACCACCTGCCGGCAAGTGCGGGAGTTAAAGCAGACATCCAGCCCATAGCAACAAATACTGATTTTAACTTGTAAGCAACAAATGTCAGAAAAATGTCTGGTCTTCAAGTGGTTGATAAAGACCTACTGAAAGTAAAAACATGTTTGCAGCATTACCCCAGCACCATTGATTCATTTAAAACATTATGTGTAACGCCTCACTCACTGTGTGCTGCCCAGTGCTTGCCGCGCTACCTGCCGCCATGATTGGTTTTACCGCTCCTTCCCTCTCCACTTTCTCACATAAGTCCTGACACCTGAGAGAGCAGAGCAGGTAAAGTACTTTACAGATCACTCCGCCAAGCACCAGGGAAGGAAGAGACGGATCTCTAGAGCATGCGGCAGGGCGCAGGATTAAAGCAAATCTCCACCCAAAAGGGGAAGTTCCGCTTTAAGGACTCGTTCCCCGCTCCTCTGCACATTGCACAATTGGCACTTTTAAGGAGCGGCGGATGGGGGAGCAGGTACCCAATTTTGACAAAAATCTTTCCCTTTGTTAGTAAACGCAATAACTTTTGCGCAAACCAATCAAAATGCGCTTATTGTGATTTTTTTGACCAAACATAGGTAGCAGAAAACAAATTGGCCAAAAATTTAAAACAATTTTGATTTTTACATTTTTTTGGGGGGGAATTTCATATAAAAAAATGTGAAAAATATTGTTATTTTTTCAAAATTTACGCTCTTTTTTTGTTTATAGCGCAAAAAGTAAAAATCGCACAGGTGATCAAATACCCCCAAAGAAAGCTCTGTTTTTGGGAAAAAAAGACGTAAATTTCGTTTGGGTACGGCGTCGCACGACCGCTCAATTGTCCGTTAAAGTCGCACAGTGCCGAATCGCAAAAAGTGGCCTGGACGTAAGACAGCAAAATCCTCCGCTGGTAAAGTGGTTAATGCTGGTTTGAAACCAAAAGGTAGTCACATCAAATATTGATTTGATTTAGATTTTTCTTCTGTTCTCTTACGTTTTAATTTTGTAAATTGATAAAAAGAAAGATTTGAAAATATACTGTATATTTTTTTAAAGCGTTCTTACTTACTACAGCATTTCGTCACACTTGCCTATAACTTTTGCACAGTACAGTAACTCTAACACTCTACCTTCTGTCTTAGGGTATTCATGTCTACCTTGCAAAGAAAATGATAGAAGACCAGGGTAGAGATTATATGAATAACAGTGTTGCTAAGGTGAGTCCAATCCTGTCAGACAGTCATGGTTGACATACACTATATCACCAAAGTATTGGGACGCCTGCCTTTACACGCACATCCTTTTAAACGCACATGAACTTTAATGTCATCCCAATCTTAGTAAGTAGGGTTCAATATGGAGTTGTATATTAAAAAAGAATAGCGCGCAAATGCAAAAGAAATTACTACCAAATCTGAAGAGAGTCCATAAATAAAAATGGGGGTTTGGTCCCACCATATGGCCATATCGTGCTCAAGCCCACTACTGCGTCAAAGTACCCCATTATCAGTGGGTCCTACACTATCCATGAAAAAGAGATGAATCCAGCCCTTCTAACCCTTGGAGACAACACTCCTTGCTGGGAAATCACAGCCGTCATGCAATGTAAATACAGCCGTTGTAACGGCTTCGATCTCTTCTCCTCCCTGACAGATCCTGTCAGGGAGGAGAAGAAGAGGATCAATACTGGAGCTGCGGTGATCAGTGAGTATTTCTAAGTACTCACTGATCACAGGGGGGTCTGTGCTGGTAATCAGATGATTGATTACCAGTGCAGCCCTGGGGGGGGGGGGGGTGCCACTAGAGCCACCAGGGATGCCCACCCATGACCACCAGGGATGCCCACCATGGCCACCAGGGATGGCAAACAGCCTGCCAGTGGTGCCCTCCTATCAGTGCTGCCCACCAATGCCATATATCAGTGCTGCCCACCAGTGCCCGTTATTGCCATCCACCAGTGCCGCCCACCAGTGCCCATTATTGCCCACCAGTGCCGCCCATCAGTGCCGATCAGTGCCGCCGATCAGTGCCCATCAGTGCTGCCTATCAGTGCCCACCAATGCTACATATCAGTGCTATCTATCAGTGCCACATATCAGTGCCCATCAGTGCTGTATATCAGTGCCACCCCATCAGTGCCAACCAATCAGTGTCTCCTCATCAGTGCCTGTCAGTGCGGCGTCATCAGTGCTCATCAGTGCAGGAAAAAATGTATCTATTCACAAAATTTTATAACCTAAACAAAAAAACTTTTTTTTTTTTTCAAACTTTTCTGTCCTTTTTTATTTGTGCACCAAAAAAGAAAAAACCTGGCAGTGATCAAATACCACCAAAAGAAAGCTCTATTTGTGGGGAAAAAAATGACACAAATTTGGTTTAGGTACAATGTTGCATGACCGCGCAATTGTCATTCAAAATGCAACAGCGCTAAAAGCTGAAAATGTAACCCCTGTGGGCTCCACTGGTCCCCCCCCCCCACCCCACTGTACTCCCTCCCCTCTCCTGCCAGCTGCTGCAGGGGATGTGTCACAATAGAGAACCAGGAAGGAGTCAGTAAAAAAGTAATTTACAAGCTCCTTCCTTTTCTGAACGGACAGAGTCATAGCCAGTGACATTGTAAAAAAATTAAATAAAATGATAAAAAATAATACAATTAAAATACCAAAAAATAAAAACTACTGACACCAGTGGGTGAACTTCCAGGATCATAGAGGTCACACTTGCGGCTCGGCCCTGGCATTGACATTTCACCACCGTGGGGAGGCCCCAAGATGGCAGTAAGGGGGCCCACTCTTGTGAAAGGGCCCCACAACAAGAGTAAAGGGCCCAAGGATCAGTGGGAAGAGCCCTAGGCTTGATGGTCAGGGGCCCGGGGGGGGGGGGGCCTTAATGTTTTTTTGCACTGGGGCCCTGAAGGTTCTAGTTACGCCTCTGGCAAAATCCCTAGATGAACTGGGGACTTGGACAGAAGGGGGAGATATAGAGCAGCAGGATCAACCAGGTTTTTTGCAGAATACAGAAAACGAATCTCATAGTGACTGAGTGAGTATGAAGAGCATGCAATACACCATTTATTATTATAATTATAGTTTATGATGTGGGTTTAGTGAGACGTTAAGTAAATGAGACACAGATACTGTATGTTGTAATTATCATAAGCCTATTGGTCTTTTTAATGTGTCAATTTTCAAATACGCTATAGCTAAGGTATAATGATGTTTAAAACAGTTTGATGTCTGTATTCTAGCTTCTGTATTTGTGTCATTCTTCCAGGTGTTCCTAATTCAGAAAAATGCCATGGCCTCAGCACTGCTATCATACCCAACTTCTGAAGTCCCCACTAATCAGCCTCCCCCTTATACTGCCCAATAAGGGAAGAAGAAGAAGCCACAAAGACAGAATACGATAGAATTGAATACAATGAAAGATCACACAGGAAAAAGTAATCAAGCCTGTTTTAACACAATGCTTAATAAATGCTTATGAGTCACAATGCTAATAATGACACAATATCTCTTTCATACCAGATAACAAGACTGGAGTGAATTAGTTGGTATTGGCTGGGGGAAAGGGGTCAATGTCATTGCTTTCAGTGCAAACTATGATAATGTCCAGCATTTTAGAATAGGGTTACAGTTTATTTAGGGGTACATTCACACTGGCCATTGTGTTACAAAGCACCGGCTGGTGTGTGGTGGAAAGACACCAAGGTGCCAAAGTGCCAATCACAGTACAGCGCACTGTTCACTTTTTCTTTGTATATAAAATCCATGGAAATGTCACTCACAAGGTGCCATTTCACAAAGTTCTATTGGCCGCCATGCAGTGCGAGGAGGTGGTTCGTCTTAATGATCTGGAAAAAAGTATGGCTTGCTATACTTTTCTTAAGTGCACACCACTGCAATGTGGTGGTATGAACCAGCCAGGTAGCAGAGGTGGGTGACTCGAGTTACATGACTTGACTCGAGTCAGACTCGAGTCACCTGTTTGAGGACTTGCAACTTGCTTGACAGAATTCTATAAATGACTCGACTTGACTTTGACTTGCGACCTATGACTTGCGACTTGACTTTGACTTGCGCCCTATGACTTGCCCTGACTTGACCCCCGCTGCTTTGGTGTGCCGCCCTCGACTGTCTCCGGCTCTCCGCTGCACTGGTTGCTAGGGAAGGCCAGCCCGATTGGCATCTAGCAACCAGTGACGTGTGGCATGCCCACAGCCCCTGCATCTCCTGTACCAATGCTCGCAACCTCTGACATCTCTGTATCATGCCCGCAGCCCCTGCATCTCCTGTACTATGCCCCCAGCCTCTGACATATCCTCCTGTACAATGCTCGCAGCCTCTGACATCTCCTGTGCCATGTCCACACAGCCTATGACCACCTCCTGTACCATGTCTGCACTTTTTCCACTTTGAACCGGAGTTAATATATATAAAGCCCTATATGCTTACATATCTGTCTTATCTATAATACACTCTTCAGATGTGCTTAAAAATGCATGGTTTTCCTTTTTATGAACAAGAATACAATGACATGCTGTTGAGCTGGTATAATAATGCTATGGGGCTGGTATGAAAATATTTCCAGGGCTGAATTTTATTCCCAGTCCGGCCCTGTCTGTAGCCTTCTGTGGATGTCAGACAGCCTGCATCCCTCCTTCATCAAGAACTCAATGACTGCACCTTGTTTCTGCTTGGAATCCGAACACAAAATCTTATGCCTTATTTTATACCAGCCTATCTGGCCTACTTTATACCAAATCATCCCTCTACGTGTTACCGAGCATGCCTCCAGGAGGGCACTATGCCATATATCTGGTGTCCAAAGGTAAACGGATTATGGATCCGGGTCCACAATCTCCTACATACATTACTTTACTCTAACATTCAGGAAAAACCATTGCAAAACTTTTCTTCATAAAACCTTTGACTCACTTCTTCATACTGAACAGTTGCTGGTCACTCATTTCTTTATATATTCCACAAGTACTTTATTTGAATTAAAAAAAAAGTGCGGATACATGGGCCCAAAGGCCTGAGAATGAATACAAGTGCAGTAACAACAGTCAACTGTATTGTCCATTTTTAAGAACAAAGTGCAGCAACATGAAGGCAAATAAAGTCCATCATATTGCAAAGACTTCAAAAAGAAAATGGGTGCTTCATCTCTATGGCCAGGGATTCATAGGCACTCATCTTTATGATCCAATCATTGTTATTGAATTTTTACAAAGAAAGAAAATAAAATACACCAGACACAACTGGACATCGCATTTGACAATGTGTCACACCATTGGATTACATAATGAGCACACCGCTCTCAGGTAAGGAAAATAAGGCATACATAATACAATATATACTATATTGTAAAAAAGTATTTACATGCAGATGAACTTTATTAGCATCCCAGTCTTAGTCCATAGGGTTGGATATTGAGTTAGCCCACCCTTTGCAGCTATAACAGCTTCAACTCTTCTGGGAAGGCTGTCCACAAGGTTTAGGAGTGTGTCTATGGGAACGTTTGACCATTCTTCCAGAAGCGCATTTGTGTGGTCAGGCACTTATGATGGACGAGAAGGCCTGGCTCGCAGTCTCTGGACTAATTCATCCCAAAGGTGTGCTATCAGGTTGAGGTTAGGACTCTGTGCAGGCCAATCAAGTTCCTCCACCCCAAACTCGCTCATCCTTGTCTTTATGGACCTTGCTTTGTGCACCTCAACTCGATAGAACACCTTTGGGATGAATAAGAGCGCAGACAGCGAGCCAGGCCTTCTTTCCACCATCAGTGCCTGACCTCACAAATGTGCTTCTGAAAGAATGGTCAAACATTCCCATAGAAACTCCTAAACCTTATGGACAGCCTTCCCAGAAGTGTTGAAGCTGTTATAGCTGCAAAGGATGGGCCAACTCAATATTGACTCCTACGGACTAAAGCCCCGTACACACGTACCGATCGTCGGCATACAAACGTCGGTGGACGAAGGATCTGCCGATTGTACGCGTGTTAGTATGGTGCCTCCGACAGATGTCTGCGCACAATCCGCGGACAAAAGTCTTTCTTGCAAACATGAAAATATTTGTATGCCGACACCAGAACGGACGATTGTTCGCCTGTCAGTACACAATTCTGCCGACACACAGCTACAAATCCCAACACGCATGATCAAACCAAATGAGTTCCCGGAAGAATTTTCTCTAGTAAACTCAACATTTTATTCAGAAAGAACTTTCGGCTCGCGGAAGTCCAAGAAATAGGTGAAATGCGGAGCACATGCTCATCTTGATAAATGTGAGAAGAAGGAAGATGCTGCTCATAATGCCATACTTTTCTAATAAAAAGGCATGTGTTCTGTTATGATGAAGATAATGTTTGTCTATTCTATCTGTTCTATCAAATTTTAGAATTAAATAATTTGAACTCTTCACCATTATTTTTGTATTTTCACACCAAAGATCTAACTATTGATATGACCCTTTATTCTTGTATGAATTAATGTCTAAAACATATTTTTCAGGTTATGCACAATATTAAACATGTTAACAAATTCAGATAGGCCATTTTTTATTTTCAATTTTCTTTATTTTTTGGATCTCAGCAAAAAAAAAACATGAAAACATTAATACTCTCCGTATAATAAACTAAACATAAAAATGGTCCATTTGGACAAAATTAAACTAGAAACTGGCAAACAGGGGTAAAATAAATAATAGGGGGTTACAAAAATTAAAGTTGCTGGTAACTGAAATCAGGTTGCCATGAGGGCAGGTTTGGATCCTGCTGGCCATATTGCCACTGGCCATGTGGCATTTGGCGAGGTGGTGGGTGTTGTGGAGGTGGAGGTGGAGGTGGAGGTGGAGGGCACGGGTGCTCCTGGCATGCATGGCTGTGCTCAGTAAGTATGCCGTTTTCTGCGTTTTGCAGCACATCCAGAATAATTTTTCTGGCATACTGACACTGCCTGAGGTCCACCTTATCCAGGATTTTGGCAGTCATATTCCCGAAGGACTCATTTGCCTCCGGTTTCCTACAGAGGGCTATGGTGGCCTCCTGTATGAATTCATCTGTGATGTCGTCGATGTGTTTCCTCTTTTGCCTCCGTTTGGCAGGAGGAGGTGGTGGTGGAAAGAGTTCCACAGGCTCCCCAGGCTCCGCAGGCTCCCCAGGCTCCTGGCTGCAACCTGGCTCCTCCTCAGTGACACTTCCCTGTTGATGAAATGAACAATTGATTAGAATGTTATAGTGTATATAAAAATGCATGTTTGTTATATTATTGTGAACAAATAGCAGACTTTACATACAGTGGCATATCTAGGGTCTCCAGTGCCCTTGTTGAGGAGCTGTATTTGGCAACAACCCCCCCCCCCCCAAGATCAATGTAAAACTGTAACCCACCCCCCCCAAAAAAAATTAAAGGGCATTAAAAGTTTCTAATTTGCCCCTTGTTTGCCCAGTGTAGAGCTCTCTAGTGGGCAATCATTGTCTCAGGTGTGAAAAAGAAAGAGAGGGTTGAGAGCTAGAGAGAGGGAGAGAAAGAGGGGGTGTGAGAGAGAGAGGAGGGGGTTGCAGAGAGAGAGGGGCCTGAACTTGCAGAGGACTTGATGTAGGGCATTGAGGGTGAAGCAGTGCAGGGAAACATGAATAAGGAAGCCACCTGCCTTGCTGACCCAGAGTGAGAGACCAGAGACATGGAAGCAAGGATGGATGGATCATTTGCAGGAGCTGTTAGTTTTGTATTAAAAAAGGTTGAGCCAGAGGAATGCTGAGGCTACAGCAGTGTTTGTTAGGACCAGAGGTGTGCTGGGGATGCAGCAGTGTTTGTAAGACCAGAGGTGTGCTGGGGATGCAGTGAGAGGCAGTCTCAGTCTCCTGGTCTTTTGGCTCAGCTGCTCTCAATGTTTTACACCTGCATGAAGCAGCTCTCAATGTTTTACACCTGCATGAATCCACCTGCAAACTGGGGGTTCTGGGGTGTGCAGGCTGAGTGGATTGTTAAAATAAACAATAAAACAATGCCAATGTTTTTGTGACCCACCCCCCTTGGCCTGCGCCCCTGGCGGTTGCCTGTCATGCCAACCCCTTGCTATGCCCGTTTACATAAAGGGTCAATTATGGTTTAGCTTATAATTTTGTTACATGATTACATTTTAGCAGACAATATATTGTGAAATGCCATACCTGAGTAAAACTCTCCTCCAGGAAATCCTCATCCTGGCTTGGATCTACCGACACTGAGCCCTCTGCCGAAGTAGAAGGCAGTGTAGAAATTGACGGCCTGGATTCCATGGTGTCTGCCAGGAACCGCATGTTATCAAAGTACCACAGCCGTGGTACATGTACATTCCGTGCCCCTGCTCCAGACTGGGTGGAATCTTCTATTTTTTTTAACTCCCGCCTGTAGGCAGTGCGAATACTGTTTATTTTTTTGCGGATATACTCAAAATTTGCCCCAGGACAAACGGGCTTGTAGAAGGCCACCAAATGTTCCATGGCCTGTTTTCTGAGTTTTCTATTTTTATAATCTGCGGACTTGACTTGCCACAAACACGGCAGTTGCCTGAACTCATCAATAAAACTTATTAAAAAGTTGTGGGTGGTGAAATTGTCCACCATATTGCAGGACAGTATATGCCTGCAAGACACAAAACAACACAAAACATATTAAAATAGCATGTATTTTGGCACATAATAAAGATATTCCTAATAAAAGCTGTATAGGGCCCAAAACACACACTTTCTATTAAAAGAGTCGTACCTTTGTTTGTGGGGAAAAGTCGTGATTCGCCGCTCGATCGTGCTCCAACTCTCGATATGTCCGCTAGCGAATCGTCGGCCGAACGATCTGGCGTCCTTTAAATACAGCGCAGGCGTCAACTCCTCCTCCAGTGGCGGGCTTGTGCAGGGGTGTGTACGTGCCGAAGATCAGGCCTACATGCGACACTCACACCTGAGGCAGTGGAATAATCATTGTTTAATTAGGAACCATGTCTCAACAATCTGGGAGCTCAATTAGTGGGGGCCGAAGTGATTGGGCCACCCGAAAATCAAGGGCTACACCCATGTCAAAGCCAGAAATGGTGGAGATGGTCTCCATTTTAGAAAAAATGGATTACGATGGAAAGTTGGCAAATTACGATCGGCCCAATGCCAGGAAAGATGGCATCATGGACAAGGTGGTGGCCTGTTTGGTCAAAAAATTCGGTGTCGAGCGATCGAAAGATCAGATTCGGAAACGGTGGTCTGACCTCAAACACCGTGAGCAGGATCAGCTTTCCCAAATCCATCGGATTTTGAAAAAAAGTAAGTTTTATTTTTTCTTTATTTTTTTAATCATGCAATATGTTTTTTATAATTTTGTGTATGTTGTATTAACATGTCTAGATTATAATGTCTATGTAAAAAGTTAGATTACTCATTTTAGTTGTCATGTCGTGATTTGATCGATCTATTGTTGATGTTTTAGTATATGACATTAAAAGTCAGGAAGCCATAGTTAAAAATATATGTATTGTGTTGCAACGAACGTTCTTTCCTGCACGAATCTTCTCAGCAAACATTCCTATTAATCACAGATTATTATTCAAACCTTTAAATAGGAGAAAAACGTAAACTCCGTGCCAAACTATGGGAAAGGAGGAGGAGAGGTCTGGCAGCTCCATCGGCAGTTGCCGAACAAGATGAGGACATGGGCACAGAAGGTGGCACAGATTCCACTAAAGGTAATTGGTTCCTATGCACTGTCAAACATTAATGTACCATATTTTTCGTAGATAACCATGTACATGTCTTCATATTTGTTACTAAAAGAGCTATCAAGCAGGGCACCATGTCCTAACAAATGTACCTCTTGTGACTTTTATGATATGGCCAATGTTTTGTATTATGTAGATGAAGACATTATGCCGGAAATTATCCTGGTGGAGCCAACAAGTGATGAGACACCAGAGCAACAAGAAGGTTGGTAGTCACAGATTTTTGTGTAGTGGTATCATAGAAATATGTGTATTTGCAATGATTGTTTAACCTTATATTCTTGTATTCCCTTACAAATTTACATTGCAGATGTTGCATCATGCCAGGATGTGGCATCCCCAGCCAGGTCAGAAGCCCGATCTCCTGGCAACTTGCCAAGCAGCATGGAAGCCAGTTCCGAAACTGTGGAGGAACCAGGACCAAGTGTCCAAGAGCCAATTGTGTGCCCACGTAGGTTTTTTCAGAATGATTTTTATCAGTGTTATTTTTAGCCTCCAATTTACAACACTAGTTCCCTATGGGAGCCTCTTTATTTGAATGGAAGTCGCACCGTAAGTCGGATCAGGATGCTCTGACTTGCGGGGCCACTTGCGTTGTGAAGATTTTTGAGGGGGAACTACACCCAAAAATTGAACAACCCACCGTGGGTGTCCCCCCAAGTTCACAACCAGGCCTTTTGTGTGTGGTATTGAGTTTGAGGGTATGCCCACAACAAAAAGACAGCGTGGGTTACCCCCAAAACCCCTACCAGACCCTTATACAAGCATGCAGCTTGTCAGGCCAGGAAAGAGAACGAGCAAGCGGACCAAACACCCCCTGGACCACAGCAGGACACATGCCCTCAACATGGGGGGGTTTTGTTGCTTTGGGCCAGGGGGCCTCTGCACCGCACACCCAAAAGCACCTTACTCCCATGTAGAGGAGGACAAGAGCCTCATCCCCACAACCCTGTCTGGTGGTTTTGGGGGGTCATGCGGCCAGGGGGTTCCTAGGACTTTGGAAGCAACCTTTAACAAAGGGTGGCCCCCAGATCCCAGACCCCAATCACTATGTGAATGGGTATGGGGTACATAGTACCCCTACACATTAACCACATAAATGGAAGTGTATGTGAATAACGACAGGAGACGTTTATGAAATGTTCTTAAATATCTTCATCCGGTCTTCTCCACTCTGCTCTTTGGATCTTCTCCTCTCCACTCTTCTGCTGTCCAATCTTCTGCTCTTATGTTGTCTGCTCTTTTGCCCTAGGCTCTTCTTCTTCCTCCTGTCCTCCTCCAATGCTGTTGCCGTGCATTCTGCCCGTCTCTGGTCTCTGCATCTTAATATATATACATTACAACCATGCCCTCACAATGACGTCATCATGCGTTCACACCCCTAATGAATATATAGTAAGCTCAGGAGACCGGCAGAATCATCAGCAACAGCATCGGAGGAGGACAGGAGGAAGAAGAAGAGCCTAGGGCAAAAGAGCATAAGAACAGGGTAGGTATTAACTCGAGAGGAATTTAAGATTACCTGGACACCAAATGTTTCTCTATTATTATGACCTCATGTAGGTGATTCACATTGACTCATTTTTTTTTAATTTTTACAGACCATGTTTTACATAGTTGCACATTAGCCAAATTGACCCGTGAGCCTCTCCAATGCTGCGCAGACCTGGAACAAATAAAGGAGACTGCAACGGCATTACAAATCAAAATGCGCAATTTTGTGGACATGATTGGCAAATTTTAAGCCACAATTTTACTAGGTTTTTAATGTTTGTATTGGGATGTTCCTGATGTTACAAATTTTTTATAATGTTTTAGGGCATTTTAATTACACTCAGATGTTAAAGAGTGTACCCAAGTTTGGGAAAAGCACTTTACAACACCCTAACCCTAACCCTAACCCTAACCCTGTGAATGTTTGATACTAAAACGTTTTTACATTCAACAATGTGTGTTCAATTCTTTATTAGACTTTCGTTGGGGGGTCGAGGTCTAAAGCTGTGTAAAGAAGCACTAAATGTATGATGGCTGTCCTATTCCCATATTTACATGTTAATGAAAGCATTTTGGTCACTGCCATATGCGAGTTGCTGGAGGTGTCAATGAAATGTTAAAGATACCCCCAGTTTTAACGCATATCACAGTGCGATCTGACATTTCACACAGGATCGGATCACACAAGTTTGAACGATTGTGCGATCCTATCCTGATGCGGCTGAATAAATGCATCATGTGCGACTTTTGTGCGAGTGCAGTGCGAATTGAGCCATACAAACTGTATAGCTGATTTTCGCATGAACATCTGATCGCATGTAATAAAGGAGCAGTGCACTACGATATTACATGCCATCAGATGTGCAGTGTGAATTGAGACATACACTTTGTATGGCTACATTCGCACTGAACACGCATACAAGTCGCACATGACCCTTTATTTCTGATGTATCTGGATTGGATCGCACAGTGCTTAACACTTGTGGAATACAATCCTGTGGAAAAAGTAAGTGGCGGGTCACCCTTATGCAATGCTGGAAGGCTGCAAAGTCGCAGACTTCCCGCATCGCATAAGTGTGACTCAACACTCAAGGTACTAGCAGTCCTAGGATTCAATATGGCATTGATATTGCCAGTAGCAATCAGTGTAGGGAGATCAGTGTAATCTATAGTGTATTGCTTGTTCGTTGCTCTAGTTCACTTTCCATTACCTATATATATAACACTTTGAGATGAACAATGATCAAGTTTCACATAACACTGACATATCCTAACATTGGTGGGCAGTGAGAAGGATGTCATAAATGAACACAACATAACAGGTGTAGGTACTTTGTTAATACCCTAATGTATTATATGAAATATATAGTATGGGCAACTTCTGGACAATGAACACCAATGTAAGGTGACATTAGATGAACCTTGGGTGTGATCTAGTTCTCAATGTGACAGGGTTTGTGTACATTTTGTGGGGTGCAGAAGGCCCTTGTATTTACACCACTGGCTAAAAAATAACACATGGCCATCATCACTTTGGATCAGCTGGTGAGAGACTACAGTCAAGAAACACACTGATGAATGTATTAACCCTTCCAAAGTCACACATATATAACACATGATTAACCCAAATAATTGTGTTTGGCATATGTGCCCAAATGATTATAATCCACAATACAGAATCATTGCAATTTTTGTTTAATGTGTTGAAAAATAATATATCTCTGACATTTATCTTGTGTGTCCAATCTTTAACAAGATTAATGGGTGTGTGACAGTGATTGCTGCCAGGACACAGCTCCTCTCCCCACGAAATAGTCCAGATATTCCTGGCGGATCTGACGGGCCCTGTGTGATGCCAATGCTGACCGTCCAACTTCCATTGACGTCATGGACTCCACTTGGTTAGAAGGTTGGGCCTCTCCACTTGTACCTGGCATAGCAGGGTCAGTATCCAGTTGCTGCAATACATAATTTTGTGCATTCCTGCGTAGGAAGTTGTGCAAAATGCAGCAACACAAGACCACATTATCCACTTTGTACAGTGCCAGGTTTATGGACGTCAGGAATATCCGGAACCGGTTGGCCATTATCCCGAAGGCATTCTCCACAACTCTGCGAGCTCTGGACAACCGGTAGTTGTAAATCCTTTGGTCTGGGGTGAGGTTCCTCTGAGGGTAGGGCTTCATGAGATGCTCCCCAAGCGCAAAAGCCTCATCTGCGATAAACACAAAGCTCATACCCTCAACAGTTTGCTCCCTGGATGGCAGGTTCAGAGTGCCGTTCTTTAGACGACGAGCGAACTCCGTCTGATCAATAACTCCCCCATCCGAATTGCGGCCATTTTTGCCAATATCCAAAAAAATAAACTCATAGTTTGCATTAACTATGGCTAGCATGACTATACTAAAAAAACCTTTATAATTATAATAAAATGTGCCGGAATTCGGAGGGGGGACAATGCGGACGTGCTTCCCATCAATAGCACCCCCACAATTGGGAAAATTCCACTTCTCCAGAAATTGATCAGAAATCTCCAGCCATTGCTCTGCGTTTGAAGGAAACTGTGGGGAAAAAATAAAAAAAAATAAAAAAAATAAAATTAGTGCTTGAGCACATCACATTATTAATTACACACACAGTTGTCTGTTAAATGCTTATGCAACTTGCTAAAAAAATATACAACAGGAAGGCAAAGGTTTGGATATGGGGATGTAACATCTACATACATTTCTTTTCAACCTCCTATTGTTCTTATATTGTAAAGGGCCATACACACTAGAAGATTCTCTGAAGACTTTTTCGTGCAGATTTAACTTTTCTATGTAGTGCAAGGGCCTACCAGATTGCATAGGATTTGAAAGTGTTTGTTGGACCTCATATTATTTGGTTTTGGTAAATCGGAAGGATAAATTGTTCTGACAATCTTCTAGTGTGTATGGCCCATTATACTCACCAGCTAGAGCTGAGATTTACAAACTACGGCCCTCCAGCTGTTGCAGAACTACACATCCCATGAGGCCTTGTAATTCTCTGACATTCACAGACATGACTAGGCATGATGGAAATTGAAGTTCGTGAACAACTGGTGGGCCATAGTTTGAAGACCTCTGAACTTGAGCTTTGGTATATGCTGACTTTGAGATTTAGCATGTGGGTGGGGGATGGGTAAGTAAAACTGGGCATTTATACATCAATTAGGGCTTGTGGTCAGTGAAGGTTTTAACATCATTAAATAAACATACAGAATCATAGGTGGGAATGGATGGACTGATGTATTTTAGATAAATCATTAACTAGGTACTAAAACATTGGCCAAGGAATAATTGTTTGAGGGAAAGCAATAAAATGACCCAAATTCAAAATACTGTTAACAGGCAATGCGTTTAGGGACACATAGGAGAGAATGGTGGGGTGGTTAGTGGGTAATTTTACAAATGGTTAAAGATAATCTACATCTTTACTACTATGTGCATGCGGACAGAGGGTAGTTTACAAATAATGGCCTGTGTCAATTGCTGTACATCCAAAAACATCATAATTCGGGTGAAACTAGTAATACATGTAATGTAATGTAAAAAATCAAACATACCTTGATATAGTCCTTCTGCAAGACCTTGATGATGGCAGAGCAGGTCTCAGGGATGATGACTCCAAGAGCTTGGGGGGAGATGCCTGTGGTGAACTTCAGATCCTGCAGGCTTCTCCCTGTTGCAAGATACCTCAACGTCGCAATTAACCTTTGCTCAGGAGTAATTGCAAGCCGCATACAAGTATCCTGCTTCAGAATATAGGGCGACACCAGGGCAAGAAGACGGTAAAAGATGGGATCCGTCATCCTCAAATAATTTCTGAAGTCATCAGGATTATTTTCCTGGAGCTCCCTCAGCAAGGACATATGAGAAAATTGATCACGGTTAAGCAACCAATTTTTCGTCCAGGAGGTCCGCTTCTTCTTCCTATTGCTCGTACGTCGTCTCAGAGCCAAAACTCCAACACTAACGACAGCAACGGACGAATTCACGGTCGCCATAATAAATTCTCGTACGATGTCTCGGAAAATAGCGAAATGTCGTCAACCAAACAAATGCTACCGAAATCAGCGCGAGATGCCCAGAAGGGTCACGGCCAAACACTCACTTCCTCTTTTGTAGCGGCGAACGTGCGTGGAACGTAGTGACGTCATTTTCTGTCGGAAGACAAATGTCCTGGGCAAGTTTGGAGCACTTTTCAACAGACAAACAACAAACACACCAGCCGCGAACATTTGTAGGACGTTCCGTCGGCCGACGATCGGTACGTGTGTACGGGCCTTAAGGCTGGGATGTCATGAAAGTTCATGTGCGTGTATAGGCAGGTGTCACAATACTTTTGACAATATAGTGTATTAAGAACCAAGCCCACTCATAATCTCAATTGGACAGAGGGGCTTTCAAAAGAGAAAAATATCCAAGAACAGACATTCCCCAGACATTCCTAATTTCTAGGGAAAACAAAGCCTGAAACAAAAGAGAAGGAAAAGAAAGGAGAAACAACAAGGAAAGCATGCCATGTACACCACAACACCATACAGTATTCATGAACTGTCTGTTTGAATCAAACATAGATTTGGGCTCAAGTAGACCATAAAAAATTAAAGGATTTCAGAAGAGG
>NW_028119985.1:32500-172486 GCF_965119305.1 Pelophylax lessonae
CAGTATTAATTACAGTTATAGGAAACACAAGGGTAATATAAGGACACTGAATTTCAAAAGAGCCAATTTCCCTAAACTGCGCTCTCTGCTAGAAAATATCTAATGGGATAGAACCCTGGGAACAAAGAACACGGAGGAAAAATGGGAGTGCTTCAAGAGCATACTTAACAGGGGGTTTGGCCAGTGCATTCCAAAGGGAAATAAATTTAAAAGAGCAAAACTAAACCCTGGGTGGCTAAACTCCAACATAAAAATGTATATTAGTGCTAAAGAAAAGGCCTTCAAAAAATACAAGACTGAGGGGTCATTGGCAGCATTTAAGCATTACAAAGAGTGTAATAAGAAATGTAAAAACGAAATCAGGGCGGCTAAAATAGAACACGAGAGACATATAGCGGAGGAGAGTAAAAAGAACCCCAAGAAGTTCTTTAAGTATATAAACAGTAGGAAAGCGAGGCCAGAACACATTGGCCCCATAAAAGATGATAAAGGAAATATGGCCACTGAGGACAGAGAAAAGGCGGAAGTGTTAAATAATTTCTTCTCTTCAGTCTTCACAAAGGAATCGGGGGGGCTACACTAACCCAGCTTGTAAGGCCAAACTAAATAATACACCCCAGGAAGTGCCGCCATGGCTAACAGAAGATAGACTTAGAGCTAAACTAGAGAAACTTAACATAAATAAATCCCCGGGACCGGATGGCTTGCACCCGAGGGTTCTTAATGAGCTCAGCCAGGTGATTGCCAGACCATTATTCTTGATCTTTAAGGATAGTTTACAGACGGGTATGGTGCCAGCTGATTGGAAAAAAGCCAACGTGGTACCAATATTTAAAAAGGGGCCGAGATATATCCCGGGTAACTATAGGCCGGTCAGCCTAACTTCAGTAGTATGCAACATTTTGGAGGGGATGTTAAGGGACCACATACAAGACTTTAGTAATGAAAATGATATTATTAGTAGTAATCAGCATGGATTCATGAAAAATCGTTCGTGCCAAACCAATCTATTAACCTTCTACGATGAAGTGAGCTGCCACCTAGATAAAGGAAAGCCTGTGGATGTGGTGTATCTGGACTTTGCAAAGGCCTTTGACACCGTTCCCCACAAACGCTTACTGTACAAACTAAGGAAGGTAGGTATGGACTATAAGGTGAGTACCTGGATAGAGAACTGGCTCCAGGGGAGAGTACAGAGGGTGGCGATTAATGGGGAGTACTCGGATTGGGCGGGGGTGGAAAGTGGGGTCCCCCAGGGTTCTGTCCTGGGACCAATCCTGTTTAATTTATTCATAAATGATCTAGAGGAGGGGATATCTAGTACAATCTCAGTATTTGCGGACAATACTAAACTAAGCATGCCAATATCTTCTATGCAGGATGTGGAAACCTTACAAGCGGACCTGAACAAAATAACGGGGTGGGCAACTACATGGCAGATGAGATTTAATGTTGAAAAATGTAAAGTAATTCACTTGGGGGCCAGAAACCAGAAAGCAAGCTACTCACTAGGGGGGGAACCTCTGGGTGAGTCTAGGATGGAAAAGGACTTGGGGGTACTGGTAGACAACAAGCTTGGTAGTGGCATGCAATGCCAAGCCGCTGCAAGCAAAGCCAACAGAATACTGGCATGTATAAAAAAGGGGATTCACTCCAGAAATAAAGAGATTATTCTCCCACTCTACAAGACTCTGGTCCGGCCACATCTGGAGTATGCTGTCCAGTTCTGGGCACCGGTCCTAAGGAAGGATGTGCTGGAACTGGAGAAAGTCCAGAGAAGGGCAACAAAAATAATTAGGGGAATGGAGGACATCAGCTATGAGGAAAGACTACAAGCACTGAACTTATTCTCTCTGGAGAAGAGACGATTGAGGGGGGATATGATATCAATGTACAAATACTGTACTGGCGACCCTAGCATAAGGAACAAACTATTCAGAGAAAGGGGATACAATAAGACACGTGGCCACTCACTAAAACTAGAGGAAAGGCGGTTTAACCTTAAAGTGCGTAAGGGGTTCTTCACTATAAGAGCGGTAAGGATGTGGAATTCTCTTCCACAAGCAGTCGTATCAGCAGGGAGCATTGATCGTTTCAAAAAACTATTAGATGGACACCTTAAAGACCACAACATACAGGGGTATACAATGTACGGTTAAAAGCGGACACACACACACATCATAGGTTGAACTGGATGGACTGATGTCTTTTTTCAACCTCACTAACTATGTAACTATGTAATCATCGTCACTTGTCATCCCATCAGTGATCGTCGTCTGTCACCCCATCAATCATCGTCACCTGTCACCCCATCAGTGATCGTCATCTCTCACCCCATCAATAATCATCACCTGTCACCACATCAGTGATCGTCATCTGTCAACCCATCAATCATCGTCGCCTGTCACCCCATCAGTCATCATCATCTGTCACCCCATCAGTCATCATCACCTGTAACCCCATCAGTCATCGTCATCTGTCACCCCATCAGTCATCGTCACCTGTCACCCCATCAGTCATCGTCATCTCTCACCCCATCAATAATCATCACCTGTCACCACATCAGTGATCGTCATCTGTCAACCCATCAATCATCGTCGCCTGTCACCCCATCAGTCATCGTCATCTGTCACCCCATCAGTCATCATCACCTGTCACCCCATCAGTCATCGTCATCTGTCACCCCATTAGTCATCGTCACCTGTCACCCCATCAGTCATCGTCACCTGTCAACCCAACAGTCATCGTCATCTGTCAACCCATCAGTGACCGTCACCTGTCAACCCATCAGTCACCTGCCACCCATCAGTGATCATCCGCAGTCAACCGTCACCCGCCGCACAGCCCATCACAACCAGCATGTCAAAAAGGATGTACAGCAGCGAGGAGGCCCTTCAGGTCCTCTCCATTACTGATGAGAGCATCGGGGAGCTCTCATCAGTATCCGAATCCAATTCCGATCCCCGATTCGGAATTTGAAATCGCTAATAGTAGCGGACCGGAGATGGACTCGGACTATTCCTGTACACTTTCCTTTATACAATTTATTTTGGGGTGCAATTTATGCTATATACATGCAACCACTTACTGACCGCCTAACGACTATATACGTCGGTCATTAAAAGCGAAATACTGGGGTTATGGCAGCAGATAGCTGCCATAACCCCGGTATTTTTTTAAACAGCGGGCGGTTGGCTTTCAGATAAGGGTGGTCCCAGTGGCGGATTCGCCGCGGAATTATCCTTACGGTGCAGGGGAAGAGGTCCCCCGCCCCCCCTCCCGCCGCATCTGAGACGTTTTCCCAGCTTACCGGACCTGCCGGCAGCGGGGAAAACTATCCGGTCCCGGATCCTCAGAGACAGGAATTTGAGTGAAGGCAAGATGGCCCTCACTCGACTCTATGGTCTTGGAGGACCGGAGCTACGTCAAAAGTCGTTGCCTAGCAACCGGTTTAAAGGGCCGCTTTTTTTTTTTCAACAATTTTTTTTTTCTTTTTTAGTGTAGTTGTGAGGTCTTTTTGACCTCAGATCTCTCAATAAAGAGGACCTGTCATGCCTATTTATATTACAAGGGATGTTTACATTCCATGTAATAGGAATAAAAATGATCCAAACATTTTTTTTTTAAATCTGTGTAAAATAAAAAAATAATAAATAAAATAAATAGGAAAAAAAAAAATGAAAGCACCCTGTCCCCGTTAGCTCGCGCGCAGAAGCGAATGCATACGCAAGCCCCGCCCACATATGTAAACGGTGTTCAAACCACACATGTGAAGTATCGCCGCGATCGTTAGAGCGAGAGCAATAATTTGAGCCCTAGACCTCCTCTGTAACTCTAAGCTAGTAACCTGAACAAATTTTTAAAGTGTTGCCTATGGGGATTTTTAAGTACCAATGTTTGGCGCCATTCCGTGAGCGTGCGCAATTTTGAAGCATGACATGTTGGGTATCTAATTACTCGGCGTAACATTATCTTTCACATTTTGGAAAAAAAATTGGGCCAAATTTACTGTTTTCTTATATTTTAAATAAAAAAAGTGAATATTTTTCAAAAAAATTGCATTTGGAAGACTGCTGCGCAAATATGGTGTGATACAAAATATTGCAACAATCTCCATTTTATTCTCTAGGGTCTCTGCTAAAAAAAAATATAGAACGTTTGGGGGTTCTAAGTAGTTTTCTAGCAAAAAAAATGATTTTAGCTTGTAAACACCAAGTGTCAAAAATAGGCCCAGTCTTAAAAGTGGATAAATGGACAACTTTGTGTAAATTGCTACTTGATGTTAGGCCTCTGTATGTGGTTAGGCTATGTCAAAGCGTTACACATGTGGTATCGCCATGCTCAGGAGGAATAGCAGAATGTATTTTGTGGTGCAATTTTTGATATGCACATGCTATGTGTTGGAAATATTTCATAAATGAACAACTTTGTGTAAAAAAAAAATGCATTTTCATTTTCTTTCCACAGTTTCCAAAAACTTGTGGAAAAAATGACACGTTCAAAAGACTCATTATGCCTCAAAAATTATACGTTGGGGTGTTTGCTTTCCAAAATGGGGTCATTTTATGGGGGTTTCCATTGCCCTGGTGCTCCAGGGCCTTCAAAAGTGCGATAGGTTGTCAGGAAATTATATGTGTAATTTATGCTCCTAGAATGCCGGACGGTTCTACTTGGATGTTAGGCCTCTGTATGTGGGCAGGCTGTGAAAAAGTCTCACACATGTGGAATCGCCATACTCAGGAGGAGTAGTAGAATGTGTTTTGGGGTGTAGTTCCAAGTATACATATGCTGTGTGAGAGAAATAACCTGTTAATACGTCAATTTGTAAAAAAAAAAAAAATCTTAATTTTGCAAAGAATTGTGGGAAAAAATTACAACTTCAAAAAACTCACCATGCCCCTTATTAAATACCTTGGAATGTCTACTTTCCAAAAAGGGGTCATTTGGGGGGTATTTATACTTTCCTGACTTTTTAGTGTCTCAAGAAATGAGATAGGCCTTCAGTACATCAGGTGTGATCAAGTGTGATCAATTTTCAATGAATAGCACCATAGCTTGTGGACTCTATAACTTTACAAAGACCAAATAATATACACTCATTTGGGTTATTTTTACCAAAGATAAGTAGCAGTATAAATTTTGGCCAAAATTTGTGAAGAAAAATTACTAATTTGCTAAATTTTATGACAGAAACAAAGAAAAATGCGTTTTTTCACAATATTTTCAGTCTTTTTTTATTTATAGCACAAAAAAAATCCAGTAGTGATTAAATACCATCAAAAGAAAGCTCTATTTGTGTGAAGAAAAGGACACTAATTTTTTATGGGTACAGTGTTGCATGACTGAGTAATTGTCATTCAAAGTGTGAGAGCGCTGAAAGCTGAAAATCGGTCTGGGCAGGAAGGGGGTGAAAGTGCATTGTAGGCAAGTGGTTAAACATGTAAAAAATCACAATACACGCCCAAAAGGGGCAACTATTAAAATACATGTCACACATGAGTGATATTATAGGAAATATCACTATGACATTTGTAGCAATTGACGCAGATATTATCCTAATTGCTGGTCACCAGCTGGTTGACCAGCAATTATAGGTGTATAGGTGTTCATGGTGATATTTCCTAAATAAATCAAGTCTGACATGTATTTTAATACTTGCCCCTTTTGGGTGTGTATTGTGATTTTTGACATGTTTAAATAAAGACAATTCTTTATACATTGTCTGTCTCATGTTAGTGCCAATAAAGTCCATCATAGCAGGACTATGTCTTGTTAATTTTGTTAGTATACACTCTACTAGGATGCGGCATTGGTAAAGGTCTCCCTTTTTTTATTTTTCTAAGGTGAAAGCAAGTTCTCGCTAAAGGTGCTTAAAATACTGAATGAACCCTCTCCACACTGCTATACACCCTTCTAGAAAACTTTACATAAAAACAGGGATTTTTAGTTCACATGAATTGTAATGCATTGCAATACATGTTTAAGCTGGCCAACTGCGTCAAAGTAATCCCTCTCTGGCCAGACCTACACTACACTATACTACTCTACACTACACTACTTTACAATAAGCTAATCCCCTCCACCCTGCCATAATCCCTCTCTCTGTGTGGCCCTGACGGGCTTGCAACTCTCTCTCTGTTTCTTTGGCCTCACCAGGCTCATAGCTCTCTCTCTGTCTCTTTTGCCTCGCCAGGCTCACAGCTCTCTCTTTCTGTCTGCAGCCCAGCCGGGCTTACAGCTCTCTCTCTCTCTCTGTCTCTTTGGCCTCACCAGGCTCACGGCTCTCTCTCTCTCTGTCTCTCTGTCTCTTTGGCCTCACCGGGCCCACGGCTCTCTCTCTGTCTCTTTAGCCTCACAGCTCTCTCTCTGTCTCTTTGGCCTCACCGGGCTCACGGCTCTCTGTCTCTTTTGCCTCACCGGGCTCATGGCTCTCTCTCTGGCCTCACCGGGCTCAGAGTTCTCTCTCTGTCTCTTTGGCCTCACCGGGCTCACAGCACTCTCTCTGTCTCTTTGGCCTCACCGGGCTCACGGCTCTCTCTCTCTGTCTCTTTGGCCTCACCGGGCTCACGGTTCTCTCTGTCTCTTTGGCCTCACCAGGCTCATAGCTCTCTCTTTGTCTCTTTGGCCTCACCGGGCTCACAGCTCTCTCTCTCTGTCTCTTTGGCCTCACCGGGCTCACATCTCTCTCTGTCGCCTCGCCGGGCTCACAGCTCTCTCTCTGTCTCTTTTGCCTCTTCGGCTCACAGCTCTCTTTCTGTCTGCAGCCCCGCCGGGCTTACAGCTCTCTCTCTCTCTGTGGCCGTACCAGGCTCGCAGTTCTCTCTCATCGGCCCTGATATTTGCAGGAATGTAGATATTTATTGTAAACTTCAGTATACCTGTCGGGATTCGAACCCGTGACCAGCCACATCCCATGCAGTAGCCCTGCTTACTAGGCTACAGTCCTCTCTGCACATTCCTCCCTGAAGCCTATTATTCCACCCTAGTCTTGCCAAGCCTTGCTCATCACCCTTGATTCCCCACACCTGGTACTTCCCTATATAAGTCCAGCCCCTTGCACTCCAGCTTGCTGATTATTGAGCTCCTGAGCCTTGATCAAGCTTCTCCTCACCTGCTGCTCTTGCCTATTACCAGAAATCCACTGCTGACCAGGAATTGACTACTGACTACTCTTCTGCTTTGTCCCTACCTACTGAACCCTTCCGATCCCTATTGTCTGACCACGCTTACTGCTGCCCCCCCCGACCTTTGGCCCGTCTGACTTCTCTCTGGTTATCCCTTGTCTGCTCCTCCACCTCCGGACCGAACCTGCACTCTGCCTGGCTGGGTGATCCTGGGGACCGCGACCTGGTGTTAGCTTGCAGCGCAGTCTATCCCCACCATCAGGGGCTCTAGTGAAAACCAGCTAGCACTTAGTTTCCGCACTTCAGGTGAACCTGTGTCCTCATCAAAGTACTAGGAATAAATCCTGCGAGCGACCCTGAGGCTCTAAATCAATCAGTTATTTGCCGCAGACGCTCCACTTCTCATAATAGTGTGCTTATTTGAAATAAATATATAGTGTTGCGCAAATAAAAAATTATTAAATTAATTAAAACAAAGTAAAGGAGAGTGAACCCCTACAACCAAAAGGTTGCACAATGGGTATGTGAAAGTGAAAAATCTTAATTAGATAATAGATGATAAATGAAAATCGGGTAAGTGCCCTCTGAAGCGTGAATCCCAACAACCAAGCAGGCTGTACAACGGGTATATGAAATAAAGTTGATAATGTCTGCTTGGTTGTAGGGGTTCACTCTTCAGAGGGCACTCACTTGCGTTTTTCACATCACTTCATCTAATATCTCATTAAGACGTTTTCTTTTTTATCTTAATTATTTATCTATAGGAGCACTTTTGTATATCATTTTAAAAGTATTTTTATCATCAACTTTTATTTCACAAATAAGCACTTGATTTTTTACGGCTGCACATCATTTACATTTTTAGGATTATAGAAGATTTTAAGAAGTATTTATCTTTCTATTAGTTTTACTCTTATATTTATGGTTCATCCAGTAGGGACATCTTGCGCTGATTCTTCCTTTTCTCTTTGACTTACTTTGTATGTGGTGACACTAAGGAATTAGCTGCGGAGTCCGGGTGCTCCATTTTGCTATCAGCCCCCTCCTTATCCCCGCTCTTTTTTCTAGTGGTAGCACATAGGTTTATTCTCCTATATATTTGTGTATTAAATTAATTAATTTTGTGCTTAAATAATTAAAAATCTAAAATATTCATATGTGTCCATATTTGGACTTTATTTATTGGCTTTTTTGATCTTTGCACACTGGACTTTTATATCTATATATTTTCTCTTTTCTATGAATATTATATTATATATTATATTTTACTTCTTTATTAGCACTACTGGCACTTTAATATTATGTCACTTCATCATTATGAATATTTTGGATTTTTAATTAAGCACTTGCCGACCGGTCACGTTGACCGTACTGCGGCAAAGTGGTTCGTTATCGTCCAGCGACGTAGTACTACGTCGCTGGACTCCTCCCCCTGTGGGCGCGCTCCCGCTGTTTTCATTCACAGCGGGAGTTGGGCCAGGGGAGGAGCGGCGGCAAACGCCGCTGCTCTTCCCCGATCGTCGGGGAATCTAGTTTGGAGACAGTGACAGGGAGTGACAGATCGCAGTGTTCAGCATAGCTGAATATCCGATCTGTCCCTGACTCACTCAGTCACCTCCCCCCACACACGTCAGTAAGCACCAGGCATACATTAACCCCTCCCTCTCCAATAAAATTAACCCCTTCCCTGCCAGTGTCATTTTTACAGTAACAGTGTATATGTATAGCACTGATTACTGCAGTAATGTCACTGGTAACCCAAAAAGTGTCAAAAATGTCAGTCAAGGGTCCGATCTGTCCACCGCAATGTCGCAGTCCCGCAAAAAAATCGCAGATCGCCGCCATTACTCGTTAAAAAAAAAACACCAAAAATGACAGAAATCTTTCCCTTAGTTAGTAAACGCAACAACTTTTGCGCAAACCAATCAAAATACGCTTATTGTGATTTTTTTTACCAAACATAGGTAGCAGAAAACAAATTGGCCAAAAATTAAAAAAAAATTTGATTTTTACATTTTTTTTGGGTGGAATTTCATATAAAAAAATGTTAAAAATATTGTTATTTTTTCAAAATAAACGTTCTTTTTTTGTTTATAGCGCAAAAAGTAAAAATCAAATACCACCAAAAGAAAGCTCTGTTTGTGGGAAAAAAAGGACGTAAATTTCGTTTGGGTACGGTGTCGCACGACCGCGCAATTGTCAGTTAAAGTTGCACAGCGCCGAATCGCAAAAAGTGGCCTGTACGTAAGAAAGCAAAAACCTCCGGTGGTAAAGTGGTTAAGCACAAAATTAATTAATTTAATAATTTTTTATTTGCGCAACACTATATTTATCTAATTAAAGTACTACCTGGTGTCCATCCGGTATCCAGTACAGCTACCACCGTAGCCAACCCGGATTGTCTGACCACGCCTCTGCCAGATTTCCTGCACCTACTACCAGGCTGCGGTCCTTGCCACTGGGCTCCACTCCTACCTCCGGCCAGCAGTCCTCTGACTCAGGTGAGCCTGTAGGATTGTTACAATACCACAGCACAGACCTGTAAAGGCAGGGAAGTAGGTGGTCCTGTCTTCCTGTTTCTTAATAACTCACCAGATGTCCTCTGATTTCAGGGATCTAAATAAACAGAAAAGATGTTAGAGATAGAAGACCACATTTGGATTTCGAGGGTCAAAGTAAAAAATAAAACCTGGATTTCCAAATTCATCATATTCAAAGTGAAAAAGAAAGTTGTCGACGTCTTCTCCACGGGGCATGTAATCGACCCTCCGGTACACCCTTCTGGGTCCATCCTGTGGAAGAACATCAATCACTGCTCTGCAAAGGGGACATGAATTGCGTTGCTCCCTCCATGTTCCAATGCAGCTTGAATGAAATACATGGGAGCAGGGTAGGGTTGTAGTGTCCTCTCCTGCTTCCATTTCACTCAAGCAGATTGCACATGTGGGCAGCTCTTGATACTCCCTGGCCGGTGGTCTGGCTGGTGCTGGCTGGTCCTCAGCAATGATGCGCTCCCTTGGAGATCGACTCCTGTTGGACCTGGCGTTCTCCCGTTGTTGTCGTAGAGCAGTTCTTGACCGTGTGCGATGGGCAATTGGTGAATCCATGCCTGTAATAATAATGGATAGATTTCAGCATTTCTGTCATATAGCCTTTTCTATCAGAATTATAAACCTTAAATGACTAGTGCAAGTGTCTCATTTTTAACAGATTTCAAGTGTGATAGGTGGCTGTCTCATAGGTAAACCTGAAAATAGGAGATAATTTAACTACTTCAGCCACTGTGATGTACCCGTACGTAGCCAGATTGAAGTGGTTATACCGGGATAGGACCTGCAGCTACAGGCAACATTCCAGTATCTATTTTTTTAACCAGCAATGCTCTTTAATGTAAAAGTGATCCTAGTGGCTAATTTAGTGATAGCTAATTAGCCGCTGGATCGCGTTTACTGGCAGCGGAAGGGGCAATGTGGATTCTCCTGTTCCACTGGGGAGCCCTGGACTGAATCCAGCAGTTCCGCCAGCTAACCATAGGGATGATTGAAGATCGGAACATCCCCAGATCTCTATAAAGAGGACCTGGCACTGCTCCAGCTATCACAAGGGATATTGTTCATCCCTTCTGAGTAGCCATAAAAGTAAACAAAAAAATTGTAAAAAAAATTATTAAAATAAAAAAAAAATGGAAATCCCCCCTGCCCCCCCCGGTCATGTGCAAAGGCAAATGCATATGTAGGTCACACACACACATATATCAATGGCGTTCCCACCGCACATCACACATGAGTTATTGCCTCAAACGTTGTAGCAAGAATATTATATGCAATGATTATAGCGCTAAGTGTCCTGTGTAACACTAAACTGGTAAACTGTAAAGGCTTTTAAAGCATCGTCTATGGATAATTTATTGTGTCGTTCCATTTGTTTGCTCAATTTTAAAGCTTGACATGTTAGGTGTCTATTTACGTGGCTTAACATCATTTATATTTGACCAAACCATTAGGTATTCTACGGTGTTTTTGTGCATTAAAATGCATTATTGCCCTCCAAATAGATTAGCAATTGAAAAACAGCTGCGCAAATACCGTGTGATATAAAAAAACTGCAACACCCACAATTTAATCCTCTCATGCCCCTGCTTTAAAAAAAATGTTTTGGGGTTCTAAGTAATTTTCTAGCAAAAAATGCTGATTTTACATATTTGCATCTGCCACTTTATAACTTACTACATAGTTATGACTACATAGATGGCAGAATTGATACTCGTGCCATTCAAGATATTGGCAGAGGCTCTTTATATACTTGATTATGTTTCTATATTGTATTTTTTAGAGCAATTAAAGTATTGTGTTTACGCCTACGTGCCCGCCTTTACAGGTGATTACATTAATTTGGTACACACCCTCTATTTGTCTTGTAGCACCCTACAGGTAGGTGCTAGGTAAGTATATAGTGGGCCTTGTCTGCCTAACAGCAGGGCTGTGATTTGTTAGGTAGGGTGTCAGGGCTTCCAGATGTGCCTGCTGAAGGGGAAGTATCCCCACTGGCTTCTGTTAGAGGCTTCTCATAGGGCAGTGTGGGAAGCCCAATCAGGGGACACATCCCAGCTTGTAACTACCCCAGAAGGCAGATTAGGCTGTGAATGATTCTGGGAGTGGGTATAAGTTTAGGGGAAGTGCATGACAGGGTGTCTTTGGGGGGAGCAGAGTCCCAGAAAGGAGAGTGCGGCTGTCTCTCCTCCTGTCTGAGGAAGGAGGATGTCGCGGGTTGTCGCCCGAGTATCCAGAGAGTGCTGAGTTGAGCTGAGGGGATCCGGTGTGCCGAGAACCTACGGAGAGAGAGAGGGGGGGGGGTCCAGTCCCAGGAAAGCCTACACATGTTGTGAGTACTGCGGATTGTCCCTGGGGGTCTGCCTAGAGTCAGAGGGGACCACTCCGGGAGAGGTTCTGGGATCCAGTGTCAGCTAGCTGTAAAGGGGGTACCTAGGTAGAGGACCCTGATTTTGCAAAGGGGGTACATAGTCAGTGGACCCTGAAGAGTTCAAGGTCAAAGGGGGCACCTGCAGTTTGGGCCCTGAATTGTACAGTGTGTGCCAGTTACAGTGACAGTTATACAGAGTTCTACAATATACTACCTCAAGCTGTGCCAGGCGGGGGAAAGTATTCAGTGACTTTTACTGCACAACAGTATCAGGAGTTCTATGGTTCTCAGTCTTGGATCTACTGGACTATAAGTCAGGGATTCAACACTTCTTCTGCTATACAGAGTGTTCTCAGAGTCAGTGAGCGTTGGCTGGCGCCGGCTGGCGTCAAGGAGGCGCCAACAGGCATTTTCAGGATCAAAGTCCCAATTGTAATTAGTTTGAGCCTAAAGGAGTATCCCACTCATTCCCTTCTCTCATCCCCTTTAATTTATAATAAAAACCCAAAAACAAAGATGCTGGAGTTGTCGCTGCTTCAGTTGTCACACCCAGGGACTCAGCTCACATGGGCTGGAGAGGATTCCGCTACTAATGGCAGACCCACATCAGGCCAGAGGCCTGGAAACCAAGTTGCTACGGTCTAAAGAGTGCTTATGTCCTTTTTCTTTTTTTACTAAATGCACCAGCATTCTCTTTGTATCTCCGGTAATGTACCTGTGGTGAAAAGTGCATTCTTTGTGATATACAGTTTCTCTATAGGTTTTTTTTTTCTTGTGTAAAATTTAGCGGCCTCTCGGCCCCTGGGCCTTAGCGCAGAGAGGCCGCATATTTGTGTGAATTGCAGTCAATATCGCTTTGCAGACAACGGATGTTTGGATGACATGACAGCCAACTACGGTGGTCATGTGATCTTAAGCTATGCCCCACCTCTGGGCATTTTAACCCTTTCATTCCTAAGCCTTTTTTTGACACTTGTTGCTTACAAGTTAAAGCCAGTATCTTTTGCTAGAAAATTACCTAGAACCCCCAAACATTTTATATATATATTTCTCTATCATCCATTGACAGACGCAGCTCCATATAATTCTTCACCATTGGGTTATGCTATAATACATCATACTGTATATTTTCTTGAAAACTACACTCAAACTTAGTGCACAAAATTAGACCCAGTTTTTCTGGTAAAATATAAAAGATGGCGCTGTGTCCGGTAATACGTCACCAACACCAAGACTGAAAATTGCGCACTCCTGTGAAATGGCAACAACTGCGGTACCTGAGATTGTCCATTGGCAACACTTTAAAAGCCTTTATAGGTTATCCGTGGGCTCTGGCACTAGAATGTTTTCTCTCACTATGAGGTTCATAGCGATACCTTACATGTGTGATGCAATCATTCTTTACATATGCATGCCAGACCTAAGCACACAATTGCATTTGGCATGATCATGGGGGCAGGCGGGAGTCATTTAAATTGTTCATTTTTAATAATAATTTTTTTATTCACATTTTTTTTTTGTTACACTCTTTTAACCACTTCCTTACCGCTGGGCGTCATATGACATCCAGGGGTTTAGGTGGGGATATCTGAATGATGGGTGCCGATGCAGGCATCATTCAGATAATATTTTTTTCAGCCTGCGATTCCCTTCACCATAAGAACAATCATAGTGGCTGTTCAGTCGTTTGATTGTTCTTATAGGAGGCGGGAGAGGACATCTCCCCCTTCCGCCACCCTCCGGTGCTTCTACTGACTCTCCCGTGCCATCGGCTTGCCGGGGAAGGAATCGGCCGCCGGCGGAAGTACACCATAGAGACTGCTGAGGACCAGATGGTCCCCTGCAGTCTCTTTGACTTTTGAAGGCCAGGGCATGAGGTGATGACGTCACGCCTGGCCTGTCAGTTGTTAATACTGCTGTGACCTCGGTTGGATAGCCGAGATCGTTTTTTTTTTTTTTTTATTTCAGGCTTTCCAGCCTGTAGGAGGAATCTGAGGTCTTATTGACCCCAGATCTCTCCATAAAGAGAACCTGTCATGCACTATTCCTATTACAAGGGATGTTTACAGTCCTTGTAATAGGAATAAAAGTGATAAAAAAAATAAAATATAAAAAAAAAATTAAAAAATTAAAGTGCCCTTATCCCCGCCTGCTCACATGCATAAGAGAACGTAAAGTTCGTCATGGCCACATATGTAATATGTAAATGGCGTTCAATCCATACATGTGAGGTATTGCCGCAAACGTTAGAGTGAGAGCAACAATTCTAGCACAAGACCTCCCCTGTAACTCTAAACTGGTAACCTGTAAACTTTTTTAAAGCATTGCCTATAGAGATTTTTAGGTACCAAGGTTTGGCGTCATTCCACAAGTGTGCGCAATTTTAAAGCCTGACATGTTAGGTATCTATTTACTCGACATAACATAATCTTTCACATTATACAACAAAATTGGGCTAACTGTAGTGTTTTTTTTTTTTTTTATTTATGAAAGTTTGTTTTTTCCCATAAGAGCGCATCTGAAAAATTTCTGTGCAAATACCGTGTCGTGTGACATAAAAAGTTGCAATGACCACCATTTTATTCCCTAGGGTCTCTGCTAAAAAAAAAAATATATAATGTTTGCGGGTTACAAGTAATTTTCTAGCAAAAAAATGATGAATTTTACATGTAGGAGCGGAGTGCCAGAAATGGCCTGGTATGGAAGTGGTTAAAATATATTTTTTCATTCAACTTTATTGCTATTACAAGGGGTGAACAAGACCCACTGTGATAGCTTTGGCCGGTGACAGGCACTCCTCGTGGAGAAATCAAGGGTCTGTTAGATCGTCGATCCCTCCTCTGCCCTACAAGACAGCTGATCAGACAGAGGACTGATTTTTTTTTTTTTAATACACATTTTGGTTTTTTTTGCTAAAATATAATAGATAATGTTGCATCAGGTAAATAGATACCAAACTTGTCATGTGCATGCTTGTGAAATGGTGACAAACTGCGCTACCTAAAATTGTCCATAGGCAATGCTTTAAAAGCCTTTAAGTGCCGGTTCACATTTCTGCGATGTGGGAATGCTGGGAATATACAGCGTGTTCCTGCATCGCATCCGCACCCCTGGCAGTTCACACTGCCATATGCGACAGGCTGGGGGTGTCAATTAACAGTTAACAACACCCCCAGATCAGATTGCATATCGCAGTGCAATCTGAAAGTTCGCACAGAATCGGATCGCAGGTGCGTTAGGTGCGATTGCGGTGCAAATTCAGCCATACAAACTGTACCGCACAGAGATGGCATGTAATTTTAGGAGCAGTGCGCTCCGAATTACATGCGATCTCGGTGATCGCACAAATGTGAACCGGCACTTACAAAAAAAAAAAACAATATTTTTCATTTTCTTCTATATAACATTTCCAAAAAAAGAATAAAACATCAATTTTTTTCATCATTTTAGGCCAATTTGTATTCTGTTACATATTCTTGGTAAAAAAAAAAATCCCAATAAGTGCATTTTGATTGCTTTGTGCAAAAGTTATTGCGTCTACAAACTAGGGGAAAGATTTATGTCATTTTTTTTTCTACTAGTAATGGCGGTGATCTGCGATTTTTAGCGGGACTGCGACATTGCGGCGGACAGATTGGACCCCTAACTGTCATTTTTGACACTTTTGGGGGGACCAGTGACATTACTACAGTAATCAGTGCTAAAAATATGCACTGTTACTGTAATAATGACAAGGGCAGGGAAGGGGTTAACCCAGGGGTGATCAAAGGGTTAAGTGTGAGCCTAGGGGAGTGTTTTCTAACTGTATGGGGGATGGGCTTGTGAAATAAACTCAGAGACCTTTGATCCTATATGGGAGAATCACAGGCACTCTGTGAAAATTTCAGAGAGAAGAACGGTCTACTGTCTTTACAACAGCTGACTGGTGTTCTCTATCAGCGGGGAGCCATCGCGGGTGCACAGCGGCAATCGCGGCCGCCGGCCCTGTTGATCGGCATCCCTGCTGCCTAGTAGGGGTGGGTGCGTGCCGGCGGCGGCATGGGCTCTCCCCCCAGGAGTGCTCCCGCAAACCGCTGTACAGGTACGGCGATTGGCGCAGCTGAGCCAGCCTGCCGCAGTATATATGCGATGGGCGGTCGGCAAGTGGTTAAGCAAGCTTTGGGCAGGGCAAACCTAAATCCTAATGAAAATGTCATTTAAACAAGCTGCTAGCAAGCTTCAGCAAGCAACCACCATTTTCCTACACAGCAAGAAGTGCTGAAGCTCCCCCAATTCTACTAGAAGCATGTTTAACCTCTCTGGCGGTCTAATTATGTACAGATTACTGTGCTAAAAGCGCTACATTGTTTTGCATGCAAATCTGTTCTTTTATATTTTAAAACTCACCTTCCCCTGCGATCCCCTGCTGTCCTCCCCTGTCGTCCTCCCCCCGCTGTCCTCCCACTGTCCTCCCGCTGTGTGCTCGGCCGATGCTGACACCTGTCTTTCCGTTCCCTTCCCTGTGAGTGTGGAACCGGCGGCAAATTCAAAAATGTAAATACACTAAATGAAATGATACAAAGTTGTGATCCTAACGGATTACACTGTATCATGCCATTTCACCACAGGATTTCACCTGGTGACTTTTCCAGTGCCCTGCCTGTGCTTTTCCAGTTCTTTGTGCCTGGAAAATAGAGAACGACCATGGCGTCCAAAAATTTTTCTTTTTGCGCAAAAGCACTTTTAGACGAACTGGAAAACAGCAACAGCGAAACTGAGTTACTTGAAGAACAGAGCGATAGCGATTCATGGGAAAATTCGTCATCAGGTACGGAAAGTGACGACAGCGACGATTCTGATGTCTCTTTCTGGCGCAAAACTCTGTTGAAAATTCTGAAGAATCATTTGATATACTTCCCAAATTCCACAAGCTATGTGCTAGGAAGAGACATCAGAATCGTCGCTGTCGTCACTTTCCGTACCCGATGACGAATTTTCCCACAAATCGCTATCGCTTAGTTCTTCAAGTAACTCCGTTTCGCTGTCGCTGTTTTCCAGTTCGTCTAAAAGCACTTTTTGGACGCCATGGTCGTTCTCTATTTTCCAGGTACAAAGAACTGGAAAAGCACAGGCAGGGCACTGGAAAAGTCACCCGGTGAAATTCTGTGGTTAAATGGGATGATACAGTGTAATCCGTTAGGATCACAGCTTTGTATCATGTCATTTGGTGTATTTACACTTGAATTTGCCGCCGGTTCCATCCCCCCCTGCGTCGCAACGCTCGCAGGGAAGAGAACCGGAAGGCAAGTGCCAGCAATCGGCCGAGCACAGAGCGGGGAGAGAGTATGAGGACGACCGGGAGGATGGCAGGGGGGACGGCGGGGGATCGCAGGGAAGGTGAATAACATTCTGTGGTAATCCCAAGTGTGGCTCGGGGTTACTGCTTTTGGTACTGAAAGTTAACCCCGAGCCACACTCGGGAATACCCCCAGGGAGGTTAATGTGACAGTCAGCTCTCTGTGATGTGTGTATCACCTCTCTAAACTGGAGTGCTTTAAATGCATCAATAAAGCTGCTAGAAGTTGGGAAGAAGTTTGCAGCTCATACTGATCTTACTCAAGCTAATGCCTGTGGGAACAAGGCTTAAGCCAAAGGTCCCCAAACTATGGCAAGGTGGTTTCCATAGACCAGCCCCTGTGAGAAGGCCCTACATGCAGAGCTTTCTCATTGCAAGCTACTGTATTCAGAAAGTCTGAGGGTGGAAGGCAGATGGTTCCAGCACCTGGCATTATTTCAGACACCCTTAGGTGGTGTGAACTCCTTTCCAATGGTGCTTATAGGCCTGGTTGTGACCTCCCTATGAGGGAAAGCACAGGGGATGAAGTCTGCAAGTTGAGTCTCATAGAACACCAATGCTGGGCCACCTTTTCCTATTAACACAAGGACCCCATTCCTTCCACTGACATAATGGCATTCATAACTCCTAAAGACCACCGATCTGGTAGTATGCATTTTTTTTACCCCCCCACCCCCCACCTCAAAACAGAGTTGTTTGGAGCCTGTTTACAGAAATTCATTTTTTTGGGCTTTAGCACTTTCTGAGCCACTGACCCAGAAACACATGCAAAGATTTTCTGATGTCACTTGTTGCTCTGAGGCTGTGACTCCCATTGTATAGAAGTCAGAGAACCAACTGGACAGCTAAGTAACTAGCAGGAACCGGCCGAGATCGGAACCATGTATGGGCAGGCTGAATGTACCCTAGTTGATCGATCAACCTGGGTACAACCAGCCTGTCCGAGTTTATAGGTGATTATTGCTAGTGGCTGTTATAGCTGCTAGCAAAAATCACTGTGTTCTCTCAGTGCGGCATCCTTCCCCGCCAGGAGAACACAATGGCTCTGTGGGAGTCGGTGTTGATGGGGAAATCGATCGATTTTCTTTATTGCAACCCATGGTTGCAGGAAAGAAGTTCGCTCTGTGTAAGGCTTGGCTTAGAAAATCAGTGCTCCTCATCTGACCCATTGATTCTCACCTTTCTAGTGGAATGTCATTTGAAATTTATTATAAGAAGATCTTGGAGTAGCCATATAAGAAGGCAAAAATGACCCAACCCACCAGGATACACCTAGAAGGTAAATGTGACTTTTTAGTGGATTGATCCCTTTTAGTATATGATAGTTATGTCATGAATTACATAGTTGATCCTCAGTTACCAAAAAGAGAAATGGCTTTTCCTGAGTAGGTTGTATTCATCACAAGCATGTGACACCTTGTCCTGAAACCTACAACTCCCCTTTCCCTATTTATATATGTGAGCGATTCCCCATCATACTAGAGCAGAAACGTACTTTATATACAAACCCTGAACAGTGAAACGGTAACGCCATCATTTAACCACTTTACGTCTGCTCACAGTAATACTACTGCGGCAGAGTGGTTCGTTATCGTCTGACGACGTAGTATTAACGTCGTCAGACACTCCCCCTTCTGGGCGGCGCTTGCGCGCTGCCGGAGGCTCGCTCCCGCTGTTTTCATTCACAGCGGGAGTCGGGCCAAGGGAGGAGCAGCGGCGATCGCCGCTGCTCTGCCCCGATCGCCGGGGATCTAGTGTGGAGATCCGCCCGCCTGTGTAAACACAAGCGGACGGATCTCCATAGTGACAGGGAGTGACAGATCGGACTGTTCAGCATAGCTGGACATCCGATCTGTCCATGACTCACTCAGTCACCTCCCCCCCTACACGTTAGTAAGCACCAGGCATACATTAACCCCTCCCTCTCCAATAAAATTAACCCCTTCCCTGCCAGTGTCATTTTTACAGTAACAGTGCATATATATAGCACTGATTACTGCAGTAATGTCACTGGTACCCCCAAAAGTGTCAAAAATGTCAGTCAAGGGTCCGATCTGTCCGCCGCAATGTCGCAGTCCCACAAAAAAAAATCGCAGATCGCCGCCATTACGCGTTAAAAAAAAAAAACACCAAAAATGACAGAAATCTTTCCCTTTGTTAGTAAACGCAATAACTTTTGCGCAAACCAATCAAAATACGCTTATTGCGATTTTTTTTACCAAACATAGGTAGCAGAAAACAAATTGGTAAAAATTTTTTTAAAAAATTGGTTTTTACATCTTTTTTGGGGGGAATTTCATATAAAAAATGTTAAAAATATTGTTATTTTTTCAAAATAAACGCTCTTTTTTTGATTATAGCGCAAAAAGTAAAAATCGCACAGGTGATCAAATACCACCAAAAGAAAGCTCTGTTTGTGGGAAAAAAAGGACGTAAATTTAGTTTGGGTACGGCATCGCACGACCGCGCAATTGTCAGTTGAAGTCGCACAGCGCCGAATCGCAAAAAGTGGCCTGGACGGAAGACAGCAAAATCCTCCGGTGGTAAAGTGGTTAAGGAGGAACTGAACTCTGAAAGGTCTTCCCAAAATCGGCCAGGCAGAGGTGAAAGGAGCATTTACCAGTATTACCTGTGCTCTTCTTTTTCCATACAATGACAATCCTGTGTTTAGGCTCTTATTACTGCTATAGCTGACCTTGGAAGCTGCTACTAGCACAATTGTTTCCCCAAATTATGGCTCTAACAGTTATGTACTAAAGAAAAAAGACTTCACCAGGGGCTGCGCTCCCCTCAGAAATAATACTGTGCAAGATTAAAAATCACAGAAATTGTTTGTGCTTAACCGCTTGCCGACCGCCGCAAGTAAATATACTGCGGCGGTCAGCCCCGGCCAGGCAAAGCGACGTATATATACATCACTAGCCTGTGACCGGCTTGTGAGCCAATAGCGGGCGAGCGCGCGCCCACTAAGGCGCGCGCCCCCCGGCTCGTTCACTGAGGAGTCCGTGCGTGTGACCGGCGGACCCGATGTCAGCCGGTCACTCTGCGATCGTCGGTAAAGAGGGAGAAAGGCAGGCGGCTAATGTAAACAAGCCGCCTGTCATTCTTCCCTGTGTAAAAATGGACATCAGACGGTTCTACTATGTAGGACCATTGATCTCTGTTTTTACACTAGTAGCCATGTCCCATCACAGTTAGAAGCACGCCCCTAGGACACACTTAACCCCTCCAATACAGTTAACCCCTTCACTGCCAGTGTCATTTTTACAGTAACAGTGCATATGTATAGCACTGATTGCTGTAGTAATGTCACTGGTACCCCCAAAAGTGTCAAAAATGTCAGTCAAGGATCCGATCTGTCCGCTGCAATGTCGCAGTCCCGCAAAAAAAATCGCAGATCGCCTCCATTACTCGTTAAAAAAAAAACACCAGAAATGACAAAAATCTTTGCCTTTGTTAGTAAACACGATAACTTTTGCGCAAACCAATCAAAATACGCTTTTTGCGATTTTTTTTACCAAACATATGTAGCATAAAACAAATTGGCTGAAAATGTTAAAAAATTTAGATTTTTACATTTTTTTGGGGGGAATTTTATATAACAAAATGGGAAAAATATTATTTTTGCAAAATTGACGCATTTTTTTGTTTATAGCGCATGATCAAAAAACCGCACAGGTGATCAAATACCACCAAAAGAAAGCTCTGTTTGTGGGAAAAAAAGGACATCAAATTTGTTTAGGTACAGCATCGCACGACCGCGCAATTGTCCGTTAAAGTCACGCAGTGCCGAATCGCAAAATACCCCCTGGTCAGGAAGGGGGTAAAATCTTCCGGGGCTTAAGTGGTTAATAAACCTAAAAAGTTAAAGAAAAACCATTAAGGGCTCTTTCACACGGTCCGCCTCCGTAGGCGGATCCGTGTTGCTCAGTGGGGATCGATCCGCGATCCCCGCTGAGCCGGCGGATGACAGCTCCGTCTCCGCTTGCAGAGCGGAGAGGGAGGTGTCTCAGCCCCCGCTGCCCTCTATGGGGGATCGGATGAGAGAGGACCGCCTGTCCGCTCTCATCAGATCCGATCCGATTACTGAACGGATGGAAAAATAGGGTTTCCATCCGTCCAGATTTCATGGACAGGATCGGATGCGGGTGGCAGCGGGTGTCAGTGGAGGTGTCTCCGCTGACATCCGCTGCCCCATAGAGCTGCATGGAGGATCCGATCAGATCCACCTAAAAAACTGACAGGCGGATCTGATCGGATCGCCCGTGTGAAAGAGCCCTAAACCTTTCACTGCCAAGATTTCTGCTAGGAGGGGGAATTGGGGGAGGGGGGGGGGGGAGTGAGTTGGGAAAAAGATTTGAACTGTGAGGGGGGGGGGCCCTGTCAGGTAAGCTGTTTGGGGCCCCTGTCAGGAGGCTTTTCGGGGCCCCTGTGATTTCTAATGGCAGCTCTGATCCTGAGTGTGAAAAAGTGATTTCTCTTCCCTCCAACTAGAAAGGAGGAGAGAAAACGCTGACAGATCATTTACAGTACAAATCGGGTCCAGATCTCTATTGTCCTCCCCCCCCCCACACACACACATATCCAGACACTGGACCCGACCTCACTGGTAAGGTGACATGACAGCTAATGACACTTACCGTCTATCCTGGATACAGATGATTAGATATAGAAGCTGTAATGTCAGAAAAATCCGCTGTAGGGCGCTGTGACGGCAGTGACAGGAGACACTCCCTCTCCCTGGCAACCACAGTAAAAATGGCGCCGCTCTGCCTGCGCGTGCCACACGTCACATGATCCGCCTGCCCCCTGCACCAATCAGAGGAAGCGCGAGCCCACCTCCGCGCGCTGCCAGTGAGGCCGCTCATCCCCGATGCTTACTGACAGGAGTGAGAGAGCTGGGGAGAGGATTAGACTTTGTCCTCCCTCCAGCCTGCAGGTGGCAATAGAGAGCGCCGCTGTATAGTGAGGGAAGGCTGCCCGCCCTCCCTCTATCACCCTGGTCACATGGCTGGAGGGAGGAAAACAAAACATGCTTCCCGGTGTGGTGGTAAGTACAAGGGGGGAGAACTCAGCCCAAGACCTTCCCCCTCTCCTCCTCATCCTTAGAGCCCTCTCACCTACCCCTCTGCTCTCTTCCCTAGAACCTCATCTCCCCCCCCCCATCTCCTCACCTACCCCCCCCATCTCCTCACCTACCCCCCATCTCCTCACCTACCCCCCCATCTCCTCACCTCCCCCCCCATCTCCTCACCTCCCCCCATCTCCTCACCTCCCCCCATCTCCTCACCTACCCCCCCCCATCTCCTCACCTACCCCCCCATCTCCTCACCCCCCCCATCTCCTCACCTACCCCCCCCATCTCCTCATCTACCCACCCCCATCTCCTCATCTACCCCCCATCTCCTCACCACCCCCCCCCCCATCTCCTCACCTACCCCCCCATCTCCTCACCTACCCCCCCTCCATCTCCTCACCTACCCCCCCCATCTCCTCACCTACCCCCCCCCCATCTCCCCACCTACCCCCCCCCATCTCCCCACCTTCCCCCCCCCCCCATCTCCTCACCTACCCCCCCCCCCCCCATCTCACCTACCCCCCCCATCTCCTCACCTACCCCCCCCATCTCCTCACCTACCCCCCCCCCACCATCTCCTCACCTACCCCCCCCCACCATCTCCTCACCTACCCCCCCCCACCATCTCCTCACCTACCCCCCCCACCATCTCCTCACCTACCCCCCCCACCATCTCCTCACCTACCCCCCCATCTTCTCACCTACCCCCCCCCCCATCTCCTCACCTACCCCCCATCTCCTCACCTACCCCCCCATCTTCTCACCTACCCCCCCCCCCCAGGCTTATATTATATGGAGCCCCAGAAAATGTCATTGGTAATCCTTGGTAAAGTCTACCAGTAAATCTATCAGTGCTTTTCCCATCAGCCTGTCAGTCTATTCTCTTTTTATTTATTGATTTATTTTACCATGAAAGCAGACATTTTATTTTCTACATTTTCATCTTATTTTTTTATTTCCATGACTTTCTTGCATTTATAAAGCATTTCTCTGCTAAAGCCCCCCTCTGGACGAACCCTTCACCACTTTATCCAAAACAACAGCAAAACCATAAATGTTGGCTTAGTGCCGCTTCACATTTCTGCCATCACAGAGATGGCATGTAATTCTGAGCGCTCCTAAAATAACATGCCATCTCTGTGCGCTGCAAATTCACCCATACAGATTGTATGACTCAATTCCCACCGCAATCGCACCCATCTCGCACAGGACCCTTTATTTGGTCCGCAGCAGAATCGGATGGCATGGTGGTTCACACTAGTGTGATCCGATTCTGTGCCAACTTATAGATTGCACTGCGATATGCCATCTGATCTGGGGGTGTCGTTAACTTTTAATTGACACCCCCAGTGTATGGCATATGGCAGTGTGAACTGCCAGGGGTGCGGATGCGATGCGGGAACACGCTGTATATTCGCAGCGTTCCCGCATCGCAGAAATGTGAACCTTATACAATAATTTTTAATGTATATTTATGAAAATCCATGAGTAAAAATACATTGTAATTAAAAATAGCCAACAATAAAATGACTTTAAAAATATATTTTATGCATCAATAATAGTGGTGGGGGAGGGGATGTATGCTCAGAAATGAGGACACCCGTTGATTGAAAAGAGGGGGTCTCATGGATTTTGTATGCAGTGAAGTAACAATTGCCACCACAGTCCATGCAGCTGCTATGGTGCCTGGGTGGGGGAGGGGGGGGGGCTGTTGGCTCTGACCCTGTACCCCCATTGTGATATTTCCAATAAAAAGAGCTGATGTTAGATATATAGGGGTCTTCAGGATCATTATTGTCCTTTGTCACTAATTCCCCTTTGCAGGCTGTGCAGTAAAAATAATTTATCTGTCTTAGTAGAGAACCCCCTCTCTTCCTCACCCCCTCTCTTCCTCACCCCCTCTCTTCCTCACCCCCTCTCTTCTTTTGACCCCCCCCCCCCTTTCCTTAGAACCTCCCTCTTCCTCAGACCCACCCCTCTCCTATACCCCATAGCACACATAACATAGTGATGATGACGCGGAAGGGGGCGGTAACCGTTTCGGTAACCGCACCCCCGCCTCATCATGTTCATGCGGCCGGCCCGCCCTCCAGTGACGCTTCCGCTGCCTCATTGGTTGATAATCTCCCGGCTGTTACTGCTGCTGCTAGCCAGTCACAGTGTCTCCAGGCAAACTGCGGCCGGCCCTCCCCGCTGCCTGATTGGGTCATCTCCTCGGCTGCTGCTGGCCACTGACTGACAGTAAGGGCAAACTGCGGACCCGGAAGGACACCTACCTGTACCAGTGCTATACTCTGAATGTAATAATGCCCCCCCTCAGTGCTTTTTAGCCCCCCCAGTGTTCTTTAGCCGCACCCCCCCCCCCAGTGTTCTTAGTCCCCCGCAGTTCATTTAGTCCCCCCGTGCTCTTAGCCCCCCCCCCGGTGCTCTTCAGCTCTCCACAGTGCTTTTCATCTTTTCCCCCCCCCCCATGCTTTCTGGCTCCCCCAGTGCTCTCCAGCTCCCTGGCTCCCCCCTCAGTGATTTCCAGTTCCCCCAGACAGTGCTCTCCAGTACCCCCCCCTCTCCCCCTGTGCTCTCCATCCCCCTGGGTACTCGACGCAGAATTAAAAAAAACTGACTGCATTCAAAACAGCCAAACTTGGTGTTTTGAATGCTTGTCGGTGCTGGGGGGGGGGGGGGGTTGGGTCTTTTAGACACCCATATCCCTCCACAAGGAGTACCTGCAGAAAAAAAAAAGAATAAAAAAATACCAATATCCGATCACCAAAACATCAGTATCGGCATTAAAAAAACGATATCCGTCGATCGCCACTAATTTTAACCCACCTCCCCTCTTCTGCACTTGTGGTACTGTCAGTATTAATAACCCCCTCCCCCCACATTGGTGGTCATGGAATGGGTTACATTTCAATGCCATTGACCACCAATGTGGGAAAGGGGGTTAATTATATTGACACCTGTGCTAGGGGTTAATAATGCAGCCTCTGACATCAATACTGGGGGATCTTTAATGCGTTCAATGACATCAATACTGGGGGGTTTAATGCATTCACTGACACCAATACTGGGGGGTTTAATGCGTTCACTGACATCAATACTGGGGGGTTTAATGCGTTCACTGACATCAATACTGGGGGGTTTAATGCGTCCACTGACATCAATACTGGGGGGTTTAATGCTTTCACTGACCTCAATACTGGGGGGTTTAATGCGTTCACTGACCTCAATACTGGGGGGTTTAATGCGTTCACTGACCTCAATACTGGGGGGTTTAATGCGTTCACTGACATCAATACTGGGGGGTTTAATGCGTCCACTGACATCAATACTGGGGGGTTTAATGCTTTCACTGACATCAATACTGGGGGGTTTAATGCGTTCACTGACATCAATACTGGGGGATCTTTAATGCGTTCACTGACATCAATACTGGGGGGTTTAATGCGTTCACTGACATCAATACTGGGGGGTTTAATGCGTTCACTGACACCAATACTGGGGGGTTTAATGCGTTCACTGACATCAATACTGGGGGGTTTAATGCGTTCACTGACATCAATACTGGGGGGTTTAATGCGTTCACTGACACCAATACTGGGGGGTTTAATGCGTTCACTGACATCAATACTGGGGGATCTTTAAAGAGGAAGTAAACTCCCCCCAATAAAAACAAGGAAAAAAAAGCCCTGTAAAGAAAAAGGCATAATGAGCTAGTATGCATCGCATACTAGCTCATTATGTAGTACTTACCTTAAAACGAAGCCCCCGCCGTGCCGCCACCTCAGCGACATGACGGCGACATGTCCGGCCGTCCTGCTTCCGGGTTCGCGTCCTCCGGCCATCTGATTGGCCGGAGGCGCGATTACATCACTCCCGCGCATGCGCGCGGGAGCCGCCGTTCACGGCACTGAGCTCTGAAGGAACGGCACGGGTGGCCGTTCCTTCAGAGCGCCTGCGCCGATGACGTCATCGGCAGTAGGCACTCTAAATATCTCCTAATCGGTGCAAGTTTAGGAGATATTTATAGCACCTATAGGTAAGCCTTAATATAGGCTTACCTATAGGTACAAGTTTGTGAGGTGGGTTTACAACCTCTTTAATGCGTCCACTGACATCAATACTGGGGGGTTTAATGCGTTCACTGACACCAATACTGGGGGGTTTAATGCGTCCACCGACATCATTGCTGCGAGTTTTATTGTGCCCACTGAATTCAGTGCTGAGGGTCTTTATTGCATCCACTGACACCAATGCTGGGGGGTCTTTAATGCATCCACTGACATCATTGCTGGGGGTTTTAATGCGTCCACCTGCACCAATGCTGGGGGTTATTAATGTGGGGGAGGGGTTTAATAATACTGACACCTGTGCTAGGGGTTAATAATGCAGCCTCTGACACCAATGCTTGGAGGTCTTTAATGCATCCACCGACATCAATGCTGGGAGTCTTTTTTGCATAGACTGACACTAATACTAGGGGGTCTTTATTGCGTCCACTGACATCAATGCTGAGGGGGGTCTTTGTTGCCTTCACTGACATCAATGCTGGGGGTCTTTATTGCCTTCACTGACCTCAATGCTGGAGGGTCTTTATTATGTCCACTAATTTCAATGCTGGGGGTCTTCTATGCGTCCACTGACGTCAATGCTATAGGGTTTTTTAATGCATCCACTGTAATCCATGCTGAAGGGGGTCTTTATTGCCTTCACTGACCTTAATGCTGGTGGTCTTTATTGCATCCACTGACATCAATGCTGGGGGTCTTTATTGCCTTCACTGACCTCAATGCTGGGGGTCTTTATTGCATCCACTGACATCAATGCTGGTGGTCTTTATTGCATCCACTGACATCAATGCTGGGGGTCTTTATTGCCTTCACTGACATCAATGCTGAGGGTCTTTATTGCCTTCACTGACATCAATGCTGAGGGTCTTTATTGCATCCACTGACATCAATGCTGGGGGTCTTTATTGCATCCACTGACATCAATGCTGGGGGTCTTTATTGTCTTCACTGACATCAATGCTGGGGGTCTTTATTGTCTTCACTGACATCAATGCTGGGGGTCTTTATTGTCTTCACTGACATCAATGGTGGGGGTCTTTATTGCCTTCACTGACATCAATGGTGGGGGTCTTTATTGCCTTCACTGACATCAATGCTGAGGGGGGTCTTTATTGCCTTCACTGACATCAATGCTGAGGGTCTTTATTGCATCCACTGACATCAATGCTGGGGGTCTTTATTGCATCCACTGACATCAATGCTGGGGGTCTTTATTGCCTTCACTGACATCAATGCTGGGGGTCTTTATTGCCTTCACTGACATCAATGCTGGCGGTCTTTATTGCCTTCACTGACATCAATGCTGGGGGTCTTTATTGCCTTTACTGACATCAATGCTGGGGGTCTTTATTGCATCCACTGACATCAATGCTGAAGGGGGTCTTTATTGCATCCACTGACATCAATGCTGAAGGGGGTCTTTTTTGCCTTCACTGACATCAATGCTGGGGGTCTTTATTGCATCCACTGATATTAATGCTGAGGGGGGTCTTTATTGCATCCACTGACCTCAATGCTGGGGGGGGGGGGGGTGGGTCTTTATTATGTCCACTAATATCAATGCTGGGGGTTTTTTAATGCGTCCACTGACATCAATGCTGGGGGTCTTTATTGCATCCACTGACATCAATGCTGGGGGTCTTTATTGCATCCACTGACATCAATGCTGGGGGTCTTTATTGCATCCACTGACATCAATGCTGGGGGATCTTTATTGTCTTCACTGACATCAATGCTGAGGGGAGTCTTTATTGCCTTCACTTACATCAATGCTGAGGGGAGTCTTTATTGCATCCACTGACATCAATGCTGGGGGTTTTTTTTGCCTTCACTGACATCAATGCTGGGGGTCTTTATTGCCTTCACTGACATCAATGCTGGGGGGGGTCTTTATTTCCTTCACTGACATCAATGCTGAGGGGGGTCTTTATTGCCTTCACTGACATCAATGCTAGGCGTCTTTATTGCATCCACTGACATCAATGCTGGGGGTCTTTATTGCCTTCACTGACATCAATGCTGGGGGTCTATATTGCATCCACTGACATCAATGCTGAGGGGGGTCTTTATTGCCTTCACTGACATCAATGCTGGGGGTCTTTATTGCCTTCACTGACATCAATGCTGGGGGTCTTTATTGCCTTCACTGACATTAATGCTGGGGGTCTTTATTACATCCACTGACATCAATGCTGGGGGGGGGTCTTTATTATGTCCACTAATATCAATGCTGGGGGTCTTTATTGCGTCCACTGACATCAATGCTGAGGGGGGTCTTTATTGCATCCACTGACATCAATGCTGCGGGGTTTTAATGCGTCCACTGACACCAATACTGGGGGGTTTAATGCGTTCACTGACATCAATACTGGGGGGTTTAATGTGTCCACTGACACCAATACTGGGGGGTTTAATGCGTCCACTGACATCAATACTGGGGGTTTTAATGCGTTCACTGACACCAATACTGGGGGGTTTAATGCGTTCACTGACATCAATACTGGGGGGTTTAATGCGTTCACTGACATCAATACTGGGGGGTTTAATGCGTTCACTGACATCAATACTGGGGGGTTTAATGCATTCACTGACATCAATACTGGGGGGTTTAATGCGTTCACTGACATCAATACTGGGGGGTTTAATGCGTCCACCGACATCATTGCTGCGACTTTTGTTGTGCCCACTGAATTCAGTGCTGAGGGTCTTTATTGCATCCACTGACACCAATGCTGGGGGTTTTAATGCGTCCACCTGCACCAATGCTGGGGGTTATTAATGTAGGGGGAGGGGTTTAATAATACTGACACCTGTGCTAGGGGTTAATAATGCAGCCTCTGACACCAATGCTTGGAGGTCTTTAATGCATCCACCGACATCAATGCTGGGGGGGTCTTTTTTGCATTCACTGACATCAATGCTGGGAGTCTTTTTTGCATAGACTGACACTAATACTAGGGGGTCTTTATTGCGTCCACTTTCATTAATGCTGGAGGGTCTTTATTGCATCCACTGACATCAATGCTGGGGGTCTTTATTGCCTTCACTGACATCAATGCTGAGGGTCTTTATTGCCTTCACTGACATCAATGCTGGGGGTCTTTATTGCCTTCACTGACATCAATGCTGAGGGTCTTTATTGCCTTCACTGACATCAATGCTGGGGGTCTTTATTGCCTTCACTGACATCAATGCAGGGGGTCTTTATTGCCTTCACTGACATCAATGCTGAGGGTCTTTATTGCCTTCACTGACATCAATGCTGGGGGTCTTTATTGCCTTCACTGACATCAATGCTGAGGGTCTTTATTGCATCCACTGACATCAATGCTGGGGGTCTTTATTGCCTTCACTGACATCAATGCTGAGGGTCTTTATTGCCTTCACTGACATCAATGCTGGGGGTCTTTATTGCATCCACTGACATCAATGCTGGGGGTCTTTATTGCATCCACTGACATCAATGCTGGGGGTCTTTTTTGCCTTCACTGACATCAATGCTGGGGGTCTATATTGTCTTCACTGACATCAATGCTGGGGGTGGTTATTGCCTTCACTGACATCAATGCTGGGGGTGGTTATTGCCTTCACTGACATCAATGCTGGGGGTGGTTATTGCCTTCACTGACATCAATGCTGGGGGGGTCTTTATTTCCTTCACTGACATCAATGCTGGGGGTTTTAATGCGTCCACCTGCTCCAATGCTGGGGGGGGTCTTTAATGCATCAATAGACATCAATGCTGGGAAATTTGAATGCCTTCCCTGACATCAATGCTGGGGGGGTTAATGCATCCACTGACATCATTGCTGGGGTTAATTAATGTGGGGGAGGGGTTTAATAATACTGGCACCTGTGCTAGGGGTTAATAATGCAGCCTCTGACACCAATGCTAGGGGATCTTAAATGCGTCCACTGACATTAATTCTGGGGTTTTTTAACCACTTGCCGACCGCCGCACGACTATCTACGTCGGCGGTCAGCCCCTCACAGGCAAACTAACGTAGGGCTACGTTGCTTGCTTGTGAGGGTCTAGGGAGCGAGCGTGCGCCCCCGCGTGGTCACGGACCCCCCCCCCCCCCCCCGCGCGCGTGTGACCAGCGGACCCGGTGTCCGCCGGCCGATCGGCGGGGGAGAGGGAGAATGTCAGGCAGCTTGTGTAAAGACACTGATCACATGGATCTACTATGTAGATTCGTTGATCAGTGTCCTTACAGCTCAAGCCACAGCCAATCACAGTAGAAAGCACGCCCCTAGGGACACACACAGCCCCTCCCTCCCAAATAAAGTTAACCCCTTCACTACCAGTGTATTTTTACAGTAACAGTGCATATATTTAGCACTGATTACTGTAGTAATGTCACTGGTAACCCCAAACGTGTCAAAAATGTCAGTCAAGGGTCCGATCTGTCCGCCGCAATGTCGCAGTACCGCAAAAAAATCGCAGATCGCCGCCATTACGCGTTAAAAAAAAAAAACAACAAAAATGACAAAAATCTTTCCCTTTGTTAGTAAACGCGATAACTTTTGTGCAAACCAATCAAAATACGCTTTTTGCGATATTTTTTACCAAACATAGGTAGCATAAAACAAATTGGACCGAAAATTTCGATTTTTACATTTTTTTGGGGGGGAATTTCATATAAAAATATGTGAAAAATATTGCTATTTTTGCAAAATTTACGCTCTTTTTTTTTGTTTATAGCGCGTGATCAAAAAATCGCACAGGTGATCAAATACCACCAAAAGAAAGCTCTGTTTGTGGGAAAAAAAGGACGCCAAATTCGTTTAGGTACAGCGTCGCACGACCGCGCAATTGTCCGTTAAAGTCATGCAGTGCCGAATCGCAAAATACCCCCTGGTCGGAATGGGGGTAAAATCTTCCGGGGCTTAAGTGGTAATGCATCCACTGACACCAATGCTGGGGGGGGGGGGGGCTTTTAATGCGTCCACTGAAACCAATTCTGGTCAATTTTAATGCGTCCGCTGATGCCAATACTGGGGGGTTTTAAAGCGTCCACTGACACCAATGCTTGGGGGTCTCTAATGCATCCACTGACATTAATGCTGGAAGTCTTTAATGCATCCGCAGACATCAATGGTGGGGGCTATTAATGTATTCACTGACATCATTGCTGGGGGTTTTAATGCGTCCACTCACTTCAATGCTGGGGGTTTTAATGCGTCCACTGACACCAATGCTGGGGTTATTTAATGCGTCCACTGACATCAATGCTGGGGGGGGTCTTTTTTGCATTCACTGACATCAATGCTGGGAGTCTTTATTATGTCCACTGATATCAATGCTGGGGGTCTTCAATGCGTCCACTGACATCAATAATGGGGGGTTTTAATGCATCCACTGTCATCCATGCTGCAGGTTTTAATGTGTCCACTGACATCAATGCTGGGGGTCTTTATTGCATCCACTGACACCAATGCTGGGGGTTTTAATGCGTCCACCTGCACATGAGTGCTGGGGGGGGGGGGGGTCTTTAATGCATCAATAGACATCAATGCTGGGAAATTTTAATGCCTTCCCTGACATCAATGCTCGGGGGGGGGGGGGGGGGGGTTTAATGCATCCACTGACATCATTGTTGGGGTTAATGTGGGGGAGGGGTTTAATAATACTGGCACCTGTGCTAGGGGTTAATAATGCAGCCTCTGCCACCAATGCTAGGGGATCTTAAATGCATCCACTGACATTAATTCTGGGGTTTTTTAATGCGTTCACTGACATCAATGCTGGGGGGGTCTTTAATGCATCCACTGACACCAATACTGGGGGATTTTAATGCGTCCAGTGACGCCAATGCTGGGGGAGGGGGGGTTTACTGAGTCCCTTGACACCAATGCTGAGGGGTTTTAAAGCGTCCACTGACACCAATGCTTGAGGGTCTCTAATGCATCCACTGACATTAATGCTGGAGGTCTTTAATGCATCCGCAGACATCAATGGTGGGGGCTATTAATGTATTCACTGACATCATTGCTGGGGGTTTTAATGCGTCCACTGACACCAATGCTGGGGTTATTTAATGCGTCCACTGACATCAATGCTGGGGGTCTTTATTGCATCCACTGACATCAATGCTGGGGTCTTTATTGCATCCACTGACATCAATGCTTAGGGGGGTCTTTATTGCCTTCACTGACATCAATGCTGGGGGTCTTTATTGCCTTCACTGACATCAATGCTGGGGGGTCTTTATTGCATCCACTGACATCAATGCTGGGGGTCTTTATTGCATCCACTGACATCAATGCTTAGGGGGGTCTATATTGCATCCACTGACATCAATGCTGGGGGTCTTTATTGCATCCACTGACATCAATGCTGGGGGTCTTTATTGCATCCACTGACATCAATGCTGGGGGTCTTTATTGCATCCACTGACATCAATGCTTAGGGGGGTCTATATTGCGTTCACTGAACTCAATGCTGGAGGTCTTTAACCACTTTATGACCGCCCGCCTCACGAGCAGGCAGCTAGGGGGCGAGCGCTTGTCAGTGGGAAAGCCGATGCACAGGGCAAGCGGCTCCAATTGCCGCCTGACACCCGCGATCGTTCCCCGCTGAGAGAGAAGAACGGTCAGCTGTTGAAAACACAGCCGGCCTTCCTTCTCCCTGGAATGATCATAGCGCCCCTGTGATCCTGCTATATAGGAACACAGGTCTCTGTGATCATTTCACAAGCCACGCCTCTAGGTACACATTTAACCCCTGATCACTCAGTGTTAACCCCTTCCCTGCCAGTGTCATTAGTACAGTAACAGTGCATATTTTAGCACTGATTACTGTAGTAATGTCACTGGTCCCCCCCAGAAGTGTCAAAAATGTCAGTCAGGGGTCCGATCTGTCCGCCGCAATGTCGTAGTCCCGCTAAAAATCGCAGATCGCGACCATTGCTAGTAAAAAAATTAAAATGACATAAATCTTTCCCATAGTTAGTAGACGCGATAACGTTTGCGCAAACCAATCAAAATACGCTTATTGTGATTTTTGTTTACCAGAAATATGTAGCAGAAAACAAATTGGCCAAAAATGTAAAAAAAAAAAATAGATTTTTAATTTTTTTTTGGGGAATGTTATATAGCAGAATGTAAAAAATATTGTGTTTTTTTTTTCAGAATTGTCGCTCTTTTTTTTTTGTTTTAGTCCCCCTTCACACTGGGGCGACCTGTGAGGCGACCTGGTCGCCTCACAGGTCGCCGTAGGTCGCCTTCCATAGAGAAGCTGCGGACCCCTTCTAATAGTCGCTCCGACTTAGAAAAAGGGTCCGGAGCTTCTTTGGGGCGACCCGGAGCGACCTGCATAGACTTCAATGTTATGAAGTCCGTGCCGGCCGCTCCGAGGTCGCGGCGCGCTGCTTGCACCGCGACCTCGGAGGTCGCCCCTGGAAGTCGGATCGCCCCAGTGTGAACGGGGCCTTATAGCGCAAAAAATAAAAATCGCACAGGTGATCAAATACCACCAAAAGAAAGCTCTATTTGTGGGAAATAAAGGACATGATTTTTATTTATGTACAGCGTCGCAGGACTGCGCAATTCTTCGTTAAATCAACGCAGTGCCGAATCACAAAATATGGCCTGGTTATTAAGGGGGCAAATCCTTCCGGTCCAGAAGTGGTTAATACATCAATAGACACCAATGCTGGGGGTTTTAATGCATCCATTGACATCAATCCTGGGCATTTTAATGTGTCCACCGGCACCAATGCTGGGGGTTTTAATGTGTCCACCGGCACCAATGCTGGGGGTTTTAATGCGTCCACTGACATCATTGCTGGGGGTTTTAATGCGTCCACTGACCTCAATGCTGGGGAGTTTTAATGCGTCCACTGACATTAATGCTGGGGGGTCCTTAATGCATCCACTGACATCAATGATGGGGGTCTTTACTGCATCCACTGACATCAATGATGGGGGTCTTTACTGCATCCACTGACATCAATGCTGGGGGGGTCTTTAATGCGTCCACTGACATCAATGATGGGGGGTCTTTATTATGTCCACTGACATCAATCCTGGGGGTCTTTACTGCGTTCACTGACATCAATAATGGGGGGTTTTAATGCGTCCACTGACATCAATGCTGGGGGGAGGGGTCTTTATTGCCTTCACTGATCTCAGTGCTGGAGGTCTTTAACCAATTTACGTCCGCTTGCCGCAGTTATACTGTGGCAGGCAGCCGCTCCTGGGCAAACCGCCGTAGCTATATGTCGCTCAGGCGCAGGCAGCTAGAGGGCGAGCGCTCGTCAGCGGGAAAGCCGATGCACAGGACAAGCGGCTCCGGTTGCCGTCTTGACACCCCCGATTGTTCCCCGCTGAGAGAGAAGAACGGTCAGCTGTTGTAAACACAGCCGGCCTTCCTTCTCCCTGGAATGATCATAGAGCCCCTGTGATCCTGCTTTATAGGAACACAGGTCTCTGTGATCATTTCACAAGCCACACCCCCCCCCCCCCCACAGTTAGAAACCCATTCCTAGGTACATATTTAACCCCCTGATCACCCACAGTGTTAACTTCTTCCCTGCCAGTGTCATTAGCACAGTAACAGTGCATATTTGTGGCACTGATTACTGAGGTAATGTCACTGGTCCCCCCAAAAATGTCAGTCAGGGGTCCGATCTGTCCACCACAATGTCATAGTCCTGCTAAAAATCGCAGATCGTGACCATTACTAGTAAAAAAAAAAAATAAAAATGACATAAATCTTATAGTTAGTAGACGCGGTAACTTTTGCGCAAACCAATCAAAATACGCTTATTGTGATTTTTGTTTACCAAAAATATGTAGTAGAAAACAAATTGGCCTAAAATGTTAAAAAATGCTAATGTTATAAAGCAGAATGTGAAAAATATTGTTTCTCTTACGTCCTCCGACAGTCGCCGCCTCTTCATATTCGTCACATATGGGGTATTAGACTTTGCTCCGAAGGAGTAGCTAGGCAACAGAATATGTTAACATTAAAGCTTTTAACATATCCCACCCTCAAGGGGTGGTCCCCTCAGTCAATACCCTCCTACTTCCTGCAACCATATCTCAGTTTTAATGTCTAGCTTGTCAGGAGTGGCTGGCTCTCTCTGTGCTGGGGCTTTGTGCCCCAGACTCTTTCTTCTTTTTTGATTTTTTGTTTGAGTTTTCTCTCTACCTTTACTTAGCTGTTCTTTTTGTCAGCTTTAGTTAGTTCTTCGGATGAAGAGGATCATGCGGGCTGGGTCTCGGGCTGATCCCCCTGGTCGCAGGTCGTGGGTCAGTGGCTTCCCAGCCTGCCATCGAGCGTTCAGCCAGGTAACGCTCCTGGCACAGTGAACGACCCATCCCTGTTCGGTGCAGGGATGATTGGTGAGGTGGCTACCTCACTGGACGCTGTGCGGTTTCTTAACCCCCATTCTGTGCGTCTTGTATGCGACTCTCCCTGCCTCATGTGCAGCGGCTTGTTCGCCTGTGCGGGTCCCCCACGCCACTGTGAGGTAAGTGTATCTATGTGGGGACCTGTCTGTCTGGGGGGGTGTCAGTCTGGGACTGTGTAACCTGCCTCTATTCACACTGTTTGTCTCCCTATCTCTCGGCTGCATGCTGTGGGCTGCAAGGGGGGGGGGGGGAGCTGTGTGACACTGTGTGTGTCAGCCTTGTCAGTGTGAGAAGCTGTGTGCTGTGGGGCATGTTTTGTGGCATGTTTGGGCATTATACAGCGATCGCTGCGGCGATCTGACACGTTTTTTTATATACAGACATGTGTGCATTACTGTACTGTGGAGCGGCGGTTTCGGCGCCAAACGGCGCCATTTTGCCTACACTCGCTCCGGCCGCATGTTCTACATGCATGGCGGCCATTTTCTTGTAGCCTCCCATAGGCTTTCATAGAGCGCCCTGGCAGCATCACTTCCTCTTCTCCTGGGTACACCGATCGAGGCAGCAGCAGCGGCGAGGGTCTCCTCAGGTTATATCCTTCCTATCCATTGCCTGTGTCATTTTTATTGTCCCTGTGGGGGTCTCATTGTGCTTGTGTGTGGTGCGGTGGGCTGCGCTCGCCGCGCGTGTTAAAGGGGCAGTTAACCCTTTATTATGCGGCATTTGTTATAGGGGCAATGGATTCTCAGGAGGGCAAATTTCCTACCGCCTTGGTGGAAAGCCAGGGGACCGCTGTTTCCCCCCCAGGGGGGGATTTAGCCACTATTGTGGCTGGCCTTGCTGCTCAGGTGCAGATGCTGGTGGCTGCTCAATCTACTAAAAGACCCAGAGTTGCTCGTTCCTCTGATTCTGAGGGTGAAGGTGATGGGGTTGTTATGGCGGGGGCCTCCTTATCGGGGTCCCGCTCCTCCCTGGATCTAGTGGGGTCCGAGGTGGAGGCTGAAGTTGAAGGGGTTGATAATTCTCCCCCTGGCTCGCCTGAAGAGCTTGCAATCATGGATGAATTGATTGCTTCCATAAAGCAAACGCTGCGTTTGCAGGATGAAGTGTGTCCCCCCGCTGCCTTGGCGGCTTATGGGACGCAGAGAAAACGCAGGACGCCGCAGGTTTTTCCCTGCAATGATGATTTTCAGCGCGCTGTTAAGGAACAATGGCGCAATCTGCGCAAACCTTTTGCTGTACCAAGTAGGTTCAAGCTGCGTTATCCTTTCTCGCCTTCCACTGATGAAAGGTGGTGTGTGCCCCCCCCAGTGGATCAGGCAATTGCGGTTTTAAACAAATCCACTGCGATTCCTGCAGAGGATTCCCCTGTGTTCCGTGATGCCACGGATAGGAGATTGGAGTCTCTTGCCCGTCATACTTATTCTGTTACGGGTTCTATGCTTAAGGCTCTGTTTGCTTCTCTCATGGCGGCCCAGGCGATCGCAAGTTGGACGCAGATGCTTAGGCGCGTCCTAGTGGCCGATTCGGCCTCGCCGGCGACCCTGGATATGGTGGATCAAATCCACCAGGGTGTCATGTATCTGTGTGATGCGGACTTGGACCTAGTTCCGTTGGCTGCACGTGTGCACAGCGTGGCGGTGTTGTCTCGCCGCCTGGTTTGGTTGAAATGTTGGTCGGTGGACCAGTCTTCACGTAAGACCTTAGCCAATCTGCCTTATGATGGGTCTCGCCTTTTTGGGGAGTCCTTGGATGTGTTGATTAAGGGGATCACCGGAGGTAAGAGCACTCTCTTGCCCCATTTCCCCAAGGCTAAGGGGGCTTCTGGGAAGAAGCATGCTAATTTTCGGCCCCCTCAGGGGTCCTTTCGTGCCTTTCGATTGCACTACAAGGGCAAACCGTTCAAAGGTCAAGGCTCTCAGAAGAAGCCCTGGTCTGGTAAACAGAAGTCCGGTCAATCCGGATCCGCAGCCCATAACAGTGCGGCCTGAAGGGGCGCCCTCACCCAGTTTTGGGGTGGGGGGACGCTTGCTCGGTTTTCTTCAGCCCTGGTTGGCCCGCGTGCGGGACAGATGGGTTCAGGAGATCGTTCGATCTGGTTACAAGATCGAGTTTCTCTCTCGGCCGGAGAGCAGATTTTTTCCCTCAAATCTTCAACTGTCTCCAGAGCGTTTACGGGACCTGCACCTGGCGGTGCGGGACCTGAGTGCTCAGGGAGTGGTAGTTCCAGTGCCTCATCGGGACAGATTTCGGGGGTTTTATTCCAATCTGTTCACCGTGCCCAGAAAGGAGGGCAAGGTTCGTCCAATTCTGGACTTGAAGGCTCTGAACCGCTCTGTGCGGGTTCGCAAGTTCCGCATGGAATCCCTGCGGTCGGTGGTGGCTGCCCTGGTTCCGGGGGAATTCATGGCCTCCATCGATTTGAAGGATGCGTATCTTCACATCCCCATTTTCGAGGGTCACCAGAGGTACCTTCGATTTGCCATTGCGGAGGATCACTACCAGTTCGTGGCGTTGCCTTTTGGTCTCGCCTCGGCTCCGCGGGTCTTCACCAAGGTGCTTGCACCGGTTCTGGCATTATTTAGGGCCCAGGGCATTTCTGTCCTGGGGTATCTGGACGACATTCTGGTTCGGTCTGCGACCAGCCAGGGTCTGGAGAAGGACCGGTCTGTCACGATGCAAACTCTGCAGGAGTTTGGTTGGACGGTAAATTTTCCAAAGTCGACGCTGAGTCCGTCTGTTCGTCTTCCCTACCTGGGAATGATTCTGGACTCGGTGCAGGCGAAGGTCTTCCTGCCGGAAGACAAACTCAGAACTCTTCAGGAGGAAGTCAGGTCCCTCAGGGACGTTCCGCACTCGTCTCTGCGGACGTGCATGAGATGTCTGGGATTGATGGTCTCGGCCTTCGAGGCGATTCCCTTTGCCCAGTTTCACACGCGGGGTCTCCAAGCGGAGGTCCTGTCCATGTGGGACGGGCGACCTCAATCTCTGGATCTTCAAATCTCGTTGAGTCATTGCACCAGAAGAGACCTTCTGTGGTGGCTCCAGTCCCCGATGGTGTCCGGGGGCAAGTCGTTTCATCCTATCTCGTGGACGGTAATCACCACGGATGCCAGCCTGTCGGGCTGGGGTGGTGTTCTGGGCGTTCTGTCCGCCCAGGGGACTTGGTCGGAGGGGGAGTCCTCCCTTCCGATCAACATTCTAGAATTACGTGCGATAAATCTCTGTCTTCATCGCTGGACGGACCGGCTGCAGGGCTGCCCGGTTCGGGTGCAGACGGACAATGCCACGGCGGTGGCCTACATCAACCACCAAGGGGGCACCAGGAGTGCCCGAGCGGCTCGAGAAGTGGCCGACATTCTGTCTTGGGCCGAGGCTCATGTCCCGGCGATGACGGCGGTTCACATTCCGGGGGTGGAGAACTGGCAGGCGGACTGTCTGAGTCGCCAGACCCTGGATCAGGGGGAATGGTCTCTCCACCCGGCTGTCTTCCAGATGTTGTGCGCGAAGTGGGGTCTTCCAGATGTGGACCTGTTCGCGTCTCGTCTCAACAACAAGGTGAGAAGGTTCGTGGCAAGGACGCGCGACCCTCGGGCAGACGCGTCGGACGCGTTAGTGGCCCCGTGGCATCAGTACAGGCTGATATACGCGTTTCCACCGATTCAGTTGCTGTCCAGGTTCCTTCGCAGGTTACACTAGGAACGCAGCACGGTGATTCTTGTGGCACCGGACTGGCTCGCCGGTCCTGGTACGCAGACCTCGTGAATCTGGCGGTCGACGCCCTGTGGCGTCTGCCTCTTCGAGACGATCTCCTGTCTCAAGGACCGATATACCATCCTGCTTTACAGTCGCTGGCTTTGACGGCCTGGCTGTTGAGACCGAGGTCCTGAGGGAGAAGGGTCTCTCCCCAGAGGTCGTTCATACCTTGATCAACGCGAGGAAGTCTTCCTCGGGGAAGGTTTATTACCGTACTTGGAAGGCCTATTTTGCTTGGTGTGAGTCCAGGGGATTTTCTCCCCGCACGTACTCGGTTTCCCGAGTGCTGTCCTTCCTTCAAACGGGTGTCGATCAGCGTTTGGCGCTGGCTACGATAAAGGGTCAGGTGTCTGCGCTGGCCGTTCTGTTTCAACGTCCCGTGGCTTCCAACTCCTTGGTTGGCACTTTTGTTCAGGGTGTGCGGCATCTGGTTCCTCCTAGGAGGGATCCTCTGCCCCCTTGGGACTTGAATCTCGTTCTGTCTGTGTTGCAACGTGCTCCTTTTGAACAGATCAGGGAGATCTCGTTGTCTATGTTGTCCAAAAAGGTCGCCTTTTTGGTGGCGATCACTTCGGCTCGCAGAGTGTCGGAGCTGGCAGCTTTGTCCTGCAAGTCTCTGTATCTGGTTGTTCATTTGGATAAGGTGGTCTTGCGACCTAATCCTTCTTTTCTTCCGAAACGAGTTTCGGAATTCCATCTTAATGAGGATATTGTCTTGCCTTCGCTGTGCGCGAAGCCTAAACATCCAAAGGAGGTGAGATTACATTCTCTGGATGTTGTTCGGGCGATAAGGGTTTACCTTAAATCGACTGAGTCTTTTCGAAAGACGGATTCCTTGTTTGTTCTTCCAGAGGGTCCTCGGAAGGGCATGGCGGCGTCGGCCTCTACCATCGCAAAATGGATCAGGCAGACCATTGAACAGGCCTATGCTTTGCAGGGGAAGGTTCCCCCTGTGCCTGTGAAGGCGCACTCTACTAGATCTCTGAGTACGTCTTGGGCCTGTCGTCATGGGGCTTCTGTAGCCCAGGTGTGTAAGGCGGCGACTTGGTCGACCGTGCACACTTTCACAAAATTCTACAAAGTAGATGTTCAGGCATCTGCGGATGCTTCCTTTGGCCGCAAGGTTCTTAGTGCGGCGATTCCCTAGGGTCCCTTGTGGGGACCACTGGCTGTTGGGATAAGTTTTTTATCCCCTGGTTATTTGTCTTTTCCTGGGTTGTCGCTCCTGTTGAGCACCTGTTTTTTCCTGTTGCCCAGCTGGGTTCCTTCCTTTGGTAAGGTTCCTTTCTTTGATGCGGAGACTGCGTTGCCTTTTCGGCGCGGATGCGTTTCCCACCCCTCATGTTTGCACTGCTTTGGGACGTCCCCATATGTGACGAATATGAAGAGGCGGCGACTGTCGGAGGACGTAAGAGAAAACGGAATTTTTGTAAAATCTTACCTGTAAAATTCCTTTCTCTGAGTCCTCCTACAGTCGCCGCCCCCGCCCCTCTTTTGGGGTTTGGTTGTATACTCTACTGCTATTCCACTAAAACTGAGATATGGTTGCAGGAAGTAGGAGGGTATTGACTGAGGGGACCACCCCTTGAGGGTGGGATATGTTAAAAGCTTTAATGTTAACATATTCTGTTGCCTAGCTACTCCTTCGGAGCAAAGTCTAATACCCCATATGTGACGAATATGAAGAGGCGGCGACTGTCGGAGGACTCAGAGAAAGGAATTTTACAGGTAAGATTTTACAAAAATTCCGTTTTTTTTTTTTTTTTTTTTTTTCAGAATTGTCGCTCTTTTTGTGGGAAATAAAGGACATCGTTTTTATTCATGTACAGCGTCGCAGGACTGCGCAATTCTTTGTTAAATTAACGCAGTGCCGAATCACAAAATATGGCCTGGTTATTAAGGGGGCAAATCCTTCGGGTCCAGAAGTGGTTAATGCATCAATAGACATCAATGCTGGAGAGTTGTAATGCATCCAATGCTGGGGGTTTTAATATGTCCACTGACATAAATGCTGGGGTTCTTTAATGCGTCCACTGACATCAATGATGGGGGTCTTTTTTATGTCCACTGACATCAATCCTGGGGGTCTTTAATGTGTCCACTGACATCAATCCTGGGGGTCTTTAATGCATCCACTGACATCAATGCTGGGGGGTCATTATGTCCACTGACATCAATCCTGGGGGTCTTTAATGCGTCCACTGACATCATTGCTAGGGTTCTTTAACCACTTACCGCATAGTAACATACCGATACGTCGGTACACTTTGCGGGTTTATACCGGGATGATGCCTCTAGTTAGAGGCATCATCCCGGTACCGTGGTTTGAAGCCGACGGTAGGCTTTCCATCGGTAACGACCGATGCGGCTCGGGAGCCGCTCGATCGTTACCCGGGGGGGGGCGGGAGGGGACGCCCCCTCCCGCCGCCTTCCGTGGCTTTGTCCGGGGCTCCCATCCCACCGGGAGCCCAGAGCACTCAGCCAGCACATCCGCCGGCTGGATGGAGTCCCGATGAATGCCGGAAACGGCATCGATCGGGGCTCCAATGACGTTACCCGGAGGCGGCGTCCATGACGTCACTTCCGGGTTACTGTGCTGCAAAAGGCAGCAAATTTAAAAAACGGCTGTATGCAAAAATGCAGTTTTTGGCGTTTTGCATACAGGGAAGTGTAGTGGAGGGGTCTAGAGTCTTTTAGACCCTCGATCCCTCCATAAAGTGTACCTGTCGCACATATTGCTGTCACAAGGGATGTTTACATTGCTTGTGACAGCAATAAAAGTGATCAGATTTTTTTTTTTTTTTTTTTAAAAACCTGTAATAAAGTTTAAAAAAAAAATAAATAAATAAATAGGAAAAAAAAAATAAATAAATTTGCCGCCCCCGTCACCGTTAGCTCGCGCACAAAAAGAAACGTATACGCAATTTAATCGCTGTTCAAACCCCACATGTGAGGTATTGCCGCGATCGCCGGAGCGTGCGCAATAATTTAAAAAAAAGAGCTACACTCTACCTCTAAACTGGTAACCGTTAAATAAATTTAAAGCGTCGCAGATTGAGATCTCTATTGACCGTAGTTTGTCGCCATCCCACGGGGGGGCGCAATTTTAAACCGTAACATGTTGGGTATCTATTTACTCGGCGTGACATCATCTTTCACAATATACAAAAAAAAAATGGGCTAACTTTACTGTTTAGTATTTTTTAAATGCAGTGAAATGTGATTTTTCAATTTTTTTCCAAAAAAATGGCGTTTTAAAGACCGCTGCGCAAATACCGCTTGACAAAAAGTTTTGCAATGACCGACATTTTATTCTCCAGAGTCTTTGCTAAAAAAATATACAAAATGTTTGGGGGTTCTAAGTAGTTTTCTAGGAAAAAATACTGGTTTTAACTTAAAAACAAAAAGTGTCCGAAATAGGGCTGGGGCTTAAGTGGTTAATGCGTCCACTGACATTAATGCTGGGGGGTCATTATGTCCACTGACATCAATCCTGGGGGTCTTTAATGCGTCCACTGACATCAATGCTGGGGGTTTGTTTTGTCATGTTTTTGGGGTTGTGTTCAATATGTGCAAAGAGAGATCACACACATACTTAAAAGTATAACATTTATTAAAAGTAATGACAGATAAAGATAAAGAAAATCTAACAAGAATACTTAACTAAAGACGTTTCCTTCCATGGAGTCCCATTTGCTATTATGCAACATGGCACAGGTAATCAGGACCAGACACTTGCCTCATGGCTGTTCTGGGTGAGACTAAAGTCTTACCAGTTTGGGCAGTGGTATTTAGACTTGTAAATGGAAAAAAACACCCCTGGCCAACACCCTTGTAAGCAACAATATGACATTCACATTCCTGAGGAGAAAGGGCTCGCTTATCCATTGTTTGGACAGTGATTTCACCTTTTAAGGGGAAGGGTGGGCTTGGTCATCCTGCATTCCTCAAGCCTTACATCAGAAAGGTATAAGCTATACATATGACCTTATATGGCTTCTTGACCAGGTTTTTAATGCGTCCGCCGGCACCGATACCGGGGAGTTTTAATGTGTGCACTGATGATCAATGGTGGGGATCTTTTTTGCGTCCACTGACACCAATGCTGGGGGGTCTATAAATACGTCCACTGACATCAATGATGGGGGGGTGATGTAATGCGTCCACTAACATCAATGCTGGGGGTCTATAAATGCATCCACTGACATTAATGCTGGGCATCTTTAATGTGTCCACTGACATCAGTGCTGGGGGGTTTTATTGCGTCCACTAACATCAATGATGGGGGGGGTTTGCGTCCACTGACATCAATGATGGGGGGGATTTTATTGCGTCCACTGACATCAATGCTCGGGGTTTTTATTGCGTCCACTGACATCAATGCTCGGGGTTTTTATTGCGTCCACTGACATCAATGCTGGGGGTTTTAATGCGTCCACTGACATCAATGCTGGGGGGTTTTATTGCGTCCACTAACATCAATGATGGGGGGGGGTTTGCGTCCACTGACATCAATGATGGGGGGGATTTTATTGCGTCCACTGACATCAATGCTCGGGGTTTTTATTGCGTCCACTGACATCAATGCTCGGGGTGTTTATTGCGTCCACTGACATCAATGCTGGGGGTTTTAATGCGTCCACTGACATCAATGCTGGGGGGTTTTATTGCGTCCACTAACATCAATGATGGGGGGGGGTTTGCGTCCACTGACATCAATGATGGGGGGGATTTTATTGCGTCCACTGACATCAATGCTCGGGGTTTTTATTGCGTCCACTGACATCAATGCTCGGGGTTTTTATTGCGTCCACTGACATCAATGCTGGGGGTTTTAATGCGTCCACTGACATCAATGCTGGGAGTTTTAATGCGTTCAATGTCATCCGTGCTGCGGGTTTTAATGAGTCCACTGACACCAATGCTGGGGGTCTTTATTTCATCCACTGACACCAATGCTGGGGGGTCTTTAACCTCTTGCTGACCAGCAACTGCAGTATTACTGCGGCAGTATTACTGGGGCAGGGCGGCTTGGCTGTGCAAAATCACATAGGTCTATGTGATTTTGTGCACGATGCCGAGGCATGAGGTGTTTAGACACAGCGGAAGGTGGGCCATGGGAGGAGCGGCGGCAATTACCACTGGCCTCCCGCAGTCGTCTGAGAAACTGATAGAAGACCCGCCTGCTTATGTAAACTAAGCAGGCGAGTCTTCTGTCAGACAGGCAGGGAGAGATCAGGAGTTTCAGCTAAGCTGAAACCCCGATCTCTCTGTGCCTATCACAGAGCCCTCCCCCCCCCCCCCCCCCCCCAGTCAATCACTTTTAGGCATACATTAACTCCTTTGATCACCCTCAGTGTCAACCCCTTCCCTGCCAGTGTCATTTTTACAGTAACAGTGCATATGTATAGCACTGATTACTGTAGTAATGTCACTGGTACCCCCAAAAGTTTCAAAAATGTCAGTCAAGGGTCCGATCTGTCCGCCGCAATATCGCAGTCCCGCAAAAAAAATCGCATATCGCCGCCATTACTCGTTAAAAAAAAAAAAAAAAACACCAAAAATGACAGAAATCTTTCCCTTAGTTAGTAAACGCAATAACTTTTGCGCAAACCAATCAAAATACACTTATTGTGATTTTTTTTTTTTTACCAAACATAGGTAGCAGAAAACAAATTGGCCAAAAATTTAAAACAATTTTGATTTTTACATTTTTTGGGGGGGGGGGGGGGATTTCATATGAAAAAAATGTAAAAAGTATTGTTTTTTTTCAAAATTTACGCTCTTTTTTTGTTTATAGCGCAAAAAGTAAAAATCGCAGAGGTGATCAAATTCCACCAAAAGAAAGCTCTGTTTGTGGGGAAAAAAGACGTAAATTTTGTTTGGGTACGGCGTCGCACGACCGCGCAATTGTCCGTTAAAGTCGCACGGAGCCGAATCGCAAAAAGTGGCCAGCAAAATCCTCCGGTGGTAAAGTGGTTAATGCTGGTTTGACACCAAAAGGTAGTCACATCAAATATTGATTTGATTTAGATTTTTCTTCTGTTCTCTTACGTTTTAATTTTGTAAATTGATAAATATAAAGATTTGAAAATATACTGTATATTTTTTTAAAGCGTTCTTACTTAATACAGCATTTCGTCACACTTGCCTATAACTTTTGCACAGTACTGTAACTCTAACACTCTACCTTCTGTCTTAGGGTATTCATGTCTACCTTGCAAAGAAAATGATAGAAGACCAGGGTAGAGATTATATGAATAACAGTGTTGCTAAGGTGAGTCCAATCCTGTCAGACAGTCATGGTTGACATACACTATATCACCAAAGTATTGGGACGCCTGCCTTTACACGCACATCCTTTACACGCACATGAACTTTAATGTCATCCCAATCTTAGTAAGTAGGGTTCAATATGGAGTTGCCCCACCCTTTGCAGCTATAACAGTTTCAACTCTTCTGGGAAGACTGTCCACAAGGTTTAGTAGTCTGAGTGTGTCTATGGGAATGTTTGACCATTCTTCCAGAAGCGCATTTGTGAGGTCAGGCACTGATGTTGGACAAGAAGGCCTGCCTTACAGTCTCTAATTCATCCCAAAGGTGTCCCTTTGGGTTGAGACCAGGACTCTGTGTACGCCAGTCAAGTTCCTCCACCCCAAACTCTCTCATTCATGCCTTTATGGACCTTGATTGTGCACTGGTCTAAATAATTTGGTGGAGGGGGGGGGGGGGATTATGGTGTGGGGTTGTTTTTAGGGGTAAGTTTGGTCTTTTAGTTCAAGTGAATGGAACTCAAGACGTCAGCATACCAAGACATTTTGGACAATTTCATGCTTCCAAATTTGTGGGAACAGTTTGGGGATGGCCCCTTCCTGTTCCAACATGACTGCGCATCAGTGCACAAAGCAAGGTCCATAAAGACCAGGGTGAGCGAATCCGAGGTGGAAGAACTTGACGTATTTTTTTTTTTAAACTCCTTTCTTGCCCTTGTAGCCCCCTTTTGGCAGGGCTGGTCGAGAAAGGAGCCCTCCCTTAAAGGGTAACTGCACTTTCGTGGGGGGAATAAAATAGCAAATAAAGAAAAAACAATATAGCGTATACAACTGTGACACATTCATATTGTAATTGAATGTTATTAAAAATGACTTTTCCTTTTCAATCTGCAATCTTCTGAAAATGCAATGCAATATGGCTACCTGAACCTGTTTTGTACACAGATTGTGTACTGACCACACCCCAGAAAAAAAATGTCCTGCTTGTGTGATTGGCTCACCAATTTTCCCAGAAGTATGCATAAGATACAAGTCAGATTTCTGGCATCCCCTGCAACAAAATTTCATTTTTGGTGAGATACTCCCAATAGGAACATGTCTAAAGGGATGCAGGTCCAGCGGATTTCCTCATTAGAGCCCTGCAGCTGCCACAGCTGACAGATAATTATGAAACCACTCCCATTTGACCCACTCATCACAGAGGCACAGAAGAACAAACAATGATTTCTTCAGAACAATAAACGTTAGAAATCTGCAACAATGTTTGTTAAAATCCTTGCAATGTACAGAGATTACCATGTACATTGCCATAACCCCGGTAATTAACATCAAAGTAGCTTCGTAAATACACAGTGGGCGGTCCGTAAGTGGTCAAGGATAAATAAGAGCTACAGATGAAGCTGTGTGTCACAGCGAAACGCGTCTAGCGATAGGTAGAGCGAGTACCACGTGATCTCCGGCCGGAGGATTGCATGCTGCGGGATCAGCACACCACCGAGCCGTTCTGTTTTATTCCCTGCATGTTACTGTGTGATGTTTGTGAGTATAAACCCCCGTTGTTTATCCAATAAATGTGATGTTTAAACGAACTTCACTATGAATAGTCTTTTTCCTTGAGGACACGGGGAATGAACCTTGATCTTCCAGCAACATTCCTTCCTTGCCTTATTGGAGATGCGGAGTGCAAAGTCTAATTGTTCATGCCTGCTTATATCTACTTAGTGGTAAGTAGACATCTGAAGGGGGAAACCCCATGTAAAGCACAGATCAAGCACTCAAGCACTTTATAAATATTGGGGAAGGACACACCACTCCGGAAGGATTTATTAATGGACTTTTATTTCAAGCACAATACATTTATTTAATCCTATTTATTTAATCTTATTTAATCCTATTTATTTGATTATTAGAAATATATGTTTGTATAATTTTATGATAATTATGAGTATATGATCGTTAGATTATAACACTTTTATTTATTCATATTGATATATTTTTAAGCAGCGCTGCATTCACATATCCACAAGGATAAATCACCAATCATAACCGTCATCTATAGCCTACTTGATCTGGTGAACAATTTTGTCCTTTGTCCTTCCCAATGCGTATAAGGTATACACATACACATGTCCTGGTTTCGTCATCACACGTCATTCCAATTCAATTTTCTGTTTTTTTGTTTTTGCCCTGTATGTGTGTATATTAATATATTAAGTATCTCACAAAAGTGAGTACACCCCTCACATTTTTTTTTAATATTTTATTATATCTTTTTATGTGACAACACTGAAGAAATAACACTTTGCTACAATGTAAAGTATTGAGTGTACAGCTTGTATAACAGTGTTTCAGTATGTCACAGTACATACTTCAGTATGTCATCTGGTACTCAAGGGGTCATCTGGTAAGTGGGCTGTGATTGCGGTGGAGGCAACATAGATGCACTAATCCCACTGGAGCTTATATCAAGTGTTGTTCATGGTCACTTTATTAAAGAGGAAGTAAACCCTCCTCTGACACTTTTACCTATAGGTAAGCCTATATTAAGGAATACCTATAGGTACTGTAAACATCTCCAAAACATGTACCGTTTAGGAGATATTTACCTTACATGCAGCCAGTGACATCACTGGCGCATGCACTCTGAAGGAACGGCCGCTGGTGCTGTGACTGTCGGCTCCCACGCACGTGCGTGGGAGTGACGTCACCGCGGCATCCGGCCAATCAGATACTGGACATGTCGCCCGTCATACAGGTAAGCGGGCGGCACGGCGGGGCTCATTCTAAGGTAAGTATTTCATAATAGGCTAGTATGCTGTGCATACTAGCTCATTATGTGTTTCTCTTTCAGGTTGCAAAAAAAAAAAAGTTGTATGGGTTTACAACCTCTTCAAGCACAAAGAGCACTTTTTTGGATTATCCCACAGAAGTTTACACCAAGTATTGTCACCTATCAAGCATAAGAACACTTTTTAAGTCAATTGAACATTATTGACTCACTTGTGATTAGTCACGATATATGCATGAAGGACTGATATAGTTAATTTGCAGTTTTGCACACAGTGCACAGTCACTTTGGAGTTTTATATATGTATATATCTATTTATAAACAAAAGCTTGGAATAATGATTCCCATAAAGGAACTACAGTGGGACCGCAGAGATGGATGAAGGTGGGTTTAGCTGTTAATGGCACAGTGCTGTAGTCTATTACCCAGCGCCTATGAGGTTTACTGTATGGGAGCAGCATCTGTTTATATGAGAGAGCCCCTGCGAGGCCGCCTGTGTGGATAGTAACAGCTTAACCCACCTTCATCCATCTCTGCGGTCCCACTGTGGTCCCTTTATTCCAAGCTTTCCTTTATGGTTATTTGGTAAGAGGCACGTTTATTTTGTTAACACGTGGTGTCACATTGAGTGTTGGGACGACACTGTGGCTCGTGGACCTTTTTCCAGTGATTTGATATAGACTTATATGCTAATTTTCGCTGGAAAGTCGGTAAGGAGCCATCACACTGCATTGTTTGGGTCACGTTGTGCTACATGGGATGTCTGAACCTGCTGACCTTTAAGAAAGGATATATATAATATATGGAACACTTCAGTGAAGATTCACGTGTCACATTTAATTATTTTTGGAATTATTCACCTTATATTATATTTAAGTATAATGCATGTCATCACCCTTTACTTTTGAGGTGTTGCACATTTATTTTTCACCTGTATATTTTTTGTTTTTTTTTCAACATTTTTTATTGGATGTGTTGATTTCTATTCCATTTAATTACCGAGCGCACTAGTTTAATTTTTTTCTCAACCAGCTAAATACACTTGTAAAATACAAAAACATGAATGGGTTCACCTGCCACAGTATTTGTATTTCTGCCCAGCCAGTATGTGTATAGCAAGCTGGAAGACAGCCACACATGGATATTTTTTCTCAAATGATCCCATTGTAGTCATTCATCATTCTCTCTTATAGTTGGGCAATGTAGAGATATCTAAAAGAAACACAAACCAGAGCGCTATATGGAAAATGACCACAAGATGGTGCTGTAATGTATCGATATGACAGTTGTCTGTGGTAAGATCTCACAAATCAATCATATGTTCAAATAATCCAAGATTAAATTAAATGTTTATTAGAATTCTAAGACGGCATCATAAGCCTTGTAGGGTAAAATCATTTAAAATTGTAAGCTTGTGTAAGCCTGTATGATGCGGGAAGAGCATAAGAAATTGCATACCAGCCCATGGAGGTGGAGGAAACCCCACATATGAGGGTAACCTGGTAGCATGCCATCCAAGCCTTGTTTTGGTCCAGTGGGTGTGGCATCCAACTCTCCAGCAGTTCCTAATTGGTCGCTTCAAGCCCGCTGTGACATTTCCAGCGCTTTGTAGGCCACTGCTCCCCTTATCCATCCATTGGTGGGAACCCCCCCTGGAGCCCCCCTTAAGTTCCCCTGGGCATATCATTGATTGAATCATACAACAGTCCTCCTGGGTTTCCTCCACCTCCATGGGCTGGTATGCAACATCTTATGCTCTTCCCACATCATACAGGCTTACACAAGCTTACCGTTGTAAAATATTTTACCCTACAAAGCTCATGATGTCGTCTTTGAATTTGAAATTAACATTTTATTTATTTTTGAATTATTTGAACATATGATTTATTTATGAGATCTTACCACAGAGAACTGTCATAGCGATACATTATAGCACCATCTTGTGGTCATTTTTCATATAGCGCTCTGAGTTGTGTGTTTCTTTTGGATTGTCATTCCACAACTTCATGTGGAATAGTCTGATCAGCTGGGTTAGTGACCTTTCTTCGGCTTCACACCCTCAATTACATCCTCTTAGCGCCTGGATGTTGGTAGTTTCAATATAGAGATATATAGAAAGTAACTATCGCCTGGATGTTGGTAGTTTCAATATAGAGATATATAGAAAGTAACTATCAAGTATCAAATGTTCTCATTACTTCTCCTAAATGTTTTTTAACAGTTGGGGTTCATACACCTCTGCCAGACAGCACAGCAGACTGTATAGCAGGCTTTTATTATGCATTGGTAAGGCTTTAACCACTTTTGGATCGGAAAGGATTTCCCCCTTAATGGCCAGGCCATTTTCTGTAATTCACCACTGCGTTATTTTACCGGACAATTGCGCAGTTGTGTACCTTAATAAAATCAATGTCCTATTTTTCCCACAAATAGAGATTTCTTTTGGTGGTATTTGATCACCTGTGCGATTTTTTTTTTTTTTTTTTTTTTTTTTTGCGCTATAAACAAAAAAAGAGCGATAATTCTGGGAAAAAAAAAACAATTTTCTCTTACGTCCTCCGACAGTCGCTGCCTCTTCATATTCGTCACTATTGGGGTTATTGACCTTTGCTCCGTAGGAGTAGCTAGGCAACAGAATATGTTAATATCAAAGCTTTTAGCATATCCCACCCCTAGGGGGTGGTCCCCTCAGTCAATACCCTCCTGCTTCCTGCATTCCTACCTCAGTTTCAATTTGCCTAGCTTAGGAGTTAGCTGGGTTCCTGTGCTGGGGCTTTTCAGTCTCAGCCTTCTATCCTTTTTTTTGATTTTATTTCAAGTATTTCTCTCTTTCTTTTACTTAGCTGTTATTTTTCAGCATTAGTTAGTTCTTCGGATGAAGATGATCGTGCGGTGCTGGGTCTCGGGCTGGCTTTCCAGGATCCTCAGGGTTCTCAGGGCCAGTGGCTTCCCAGCCTGCCATCGAGCATTCAGCTCAGGTTTCCCTGGCATATTGAACGACCCATCCCTGTTTGCTGCAGGGATGCTGCGGTGAGGTGGCTACCTCACCGGACGCCATTTGCGGTTTCGCACCGCAGTTCCACTGCGTCCTGGCTGCTACTCTCCCTGTCCTTAGTGCAGCGGTTTGATCGCTTGTGCGGGCTCCCCACGTCATCCGGATGGTAAGTGTATTCTGTGTGGGGACCTGTCTATTTTGGGTGTCAGTCTGGGACTGTGGGACCCTGCATGTCTGTGTAATATGTTGAGCTCCCTGTCAGGTATAGCTGCCTTTCTGTGGGCTGCAGGGGGGGGGGGGGCTCTCCTGCTCTGCTCTGTGTGACAGGCTGTGTTATCTGTGAGACATGCGGTATGCTGTGTGGGACATGCTTGTGAGACATGTTTTGGGCATACTGTGCGGCGACCGCTGCTGCGGTCCGCCATTTTTTTGCAGCAAGCTTAGGTGGCCGGTCCTGTGTGGTAAGCGCGGCGATCGCTCAGGCCACATGTCAGCGCTGTTCTCTATCTACCTGTGAAGTCCCCTGCCGGCGGCCATGTTTGTGTAGCCTTACATAGGCTTTATAGGGGCGGTCAGTCTTGCATCACTTCCTTTTGCTCTGGGACAGCGATCGGTGCAGCAGCCTGTGTGATCTCTCCAGGTTTTACCTTTCCATATTCCTGTATTCCTTGCCTAGTATTCTTCTCCCTGTGGGGGTCAGTGTGTTCGGTGGGTGCGGTGGGTTACGCTCGCCGCGATCTTAAAGGGGCAGTACTCCTTTTTTTCCTAAAACACTGGGGCATGGGTTCTCAGGAAAGCAAGTTTCCTCCCACCCTGGTGGGGGGCCAAGGGGCTGCTGCTTCCCCCGAGGGGGCTGATTTGGCTGCTATTGTGGCAAACCTAGCTGCTCAGGTGCAGATGCTTGTGGCTGATCGATCCACAAAACGGCCCAGAGTGTCAATTTCCTCTGATTCAGAGGGCGATGGGGCTGCTATGGCTGGTGGACCCTTCTCAGGGTCCCGTTCATCTCTAGACCTTGTGGGGTCTGAGGGGGAGGCTGAGGTAGAAAGGGTTGATAATTCCCCCCCTGGCTCGTCTGAAGAGCTTGCACTCATGGATGAGTTGGTTGCTTCTATCAAGCACACGCTGCATTTGGAGGAGGAACCATGTCCTCCTGCTTTGCTGTCCTCTTATGGGACGCAGAGGAAACGCAAAACATCGCAGGTTTTTTCCTTGCTCTGCGGAATTTCAGCGCGCTGTTGATGAGCAATGGCGCAATTTAAAGAAGCCTTTTGCTGTGCCGAGTAGGTTCAAGCTGCGTTACCCCTTTACGCCCGCTACTGATGAGCGTTGGTGTGTACCACCTCAGGTGGATCACGCGGTGGCTATTTTGAATAAGTCTACTGCTATTCCGGCGGAGGATACCCCGGTGTTCCGGGACCCCACGGACAGGAGATTAGAATCTCTTGCCCGTCATACTTGTACGGTTACTGGTTCCATGCTGAAACCTATTTTTGCTTCCCTTATGGCAGCCCAGGCTGTTGCAGATTGGATGCAGGTGCTCAGGCGCATCCTGGTGGCTGACTCTGCCCCGCCGACAACTTTGGCTATGGTGGATCAAATTCATCAGGGTGTCATGTATTTGTGTGATGCGGACTTGGATTTAGTCCCTTTGGCTGCGTGCGTCTAAAGTGTGGTGGTGTTGACACGCCGTCTGATATGGCTAAAGTGTTGGTCTGTTGACCAAGCTTCTCGCAAGACTTTAGCTAATTTGCCCTATGCGGGATCTCGCCTTTTTGGCGATTCTTTGGATACTCTGATAAAGGGAATTACCGGGGGTAAGAGCACGCTCTTACCCCAGACTCGCAAGTCTAAAGTTGTTTGTGGTAAGAAGACTACCTCATTTAGACCCTCTCAGGGATCCTTTCGTGCCTTTCGGTTGTACTATAAGGGCAAGCCCTTCAAAGGCCATGGCTCCCAGAAGAAGCCGTGGGCAGGTAAGCAGAAGTCGGGCCAGTCCGGGTCCACTGCCCATAACAATGCGGCCTGAAGGGGCGCCCTCACCCAGTTCTGGGGTGGGGGGGACGTTTGCTCGGTTTTCTTCAACCCTGGCTGGCCCGTGTTCGGGACAGGTGGGTTCAGGAAATCGTTCGATCTGGATACAAGATCGAGTTTCTCTCTCGGCCGGCGAGCAGATTTTTTCCCTCGAATCTTCAGCTATCTCCGGAGCGCTTGCAGGATCTGTACCTGGCGGTGCGGGACTTGCGGGCCCAGGGCGTGGTGGTTCCGGTGCCTCTTCGGGACAGGTTCCGGGGTTTTTATTCAAATCTGTTCACTGTGCCCAGAAAGGAGGGCAAGGTACGTCCAATTCTGGACTTGAAAGCTCTGAACAGCTTTGTGCGGGTTCGCAAGTTCCGCATGGAATCCCTGCGCTCGGTGGTGGCTGCCCTGGTTTTCGGGGGAATTCATGGCGTCCATCGATCTGAAGGATGTGTATCTTCATATCCCCATTTTCGAGGGTCACCAGAGGTACCTTCGATTCGCCATTGCGGAGGATCACTACCAGTTCGTGGCGTTACCCTTTGGTCTCGCTTCGGCTCCGCGGGTGTTCACCAAGGTGCTTGCGCCGGTTCTGGCTTTGTTGAGAGCTCAGGGCATCTCTGTCCTGGGGTATCTGGACGACATTCTGGTTCGGTCTGCGACCAGTCAGGGTCTGGTGAACGACCTGTCCGTCACGATGCAGACTCTACAGGAGTTTGGTTGGACGATAAATTTTCCGAAGTCGATGCTGTGTCCGTCGGTTCGTCTTCCCTACCTGGGAATGATCCTGGACTCTGTTCAGGCGAAGGTCTTCCTGCCGGAAGACAAGCTCAGGACGCTTCAGGAAGAAGTCAGGTCCTTCAGGGACCGTCAGTGCTCGTCCCTCCGGACGTGTATGAGGTGTCTGGGGTTGATGGTCTCGGCTTTCGAGGCGATTCCCTTCGCCCAGTTTCACACGCGGGGTCTCCAAGCGGAGATTCTGTCCAGGTGGGACGGGCGACCGCAATCTCTGGATCTCCAGGTTTCATTGAGCCATCGCACCAGAAGGGATCTTCTGTGGTGGCTGCAGTCCCCGGCGGTGTCGGGGGGCAAGTCTTTTCGCCCTTTCTCGTGGACGGTGATCACCACGGATGCCAGCCTGTCGGGCTGGGGTGGTGTTCTGGGCGTTCTGTCCGCCCAGGGAACTTGGTCGGAGGAGGAATCCTCCCTTCCGATCAACATTCTGGAATTGCGAGCGATAAATCTCTGCCTTCGGCATTGGACGGACAGACTGCAGGTCCGTCCGGTTCGGGTGCAGACAGACAATGCCACTGCGGTGGCCTACATCAACCACCAAGGGGGCACCAGGAGTGCCCGCGCGGCTCGGGAAGTGGCCGACATTCTGTCTTGGGCCGAGACACACGTCCCGGCGATAACGGCAGTTCACATTCCGGGGGTGGAGAACTGGCAGGCGGATTATCTGAGTCGCCAGACCCTGGACCAGGGGGAATGGTCCCTTCACCCGGATGTCTTCCAGATGTTGTGCGCGAAGTGGGGTTCACCAGATGTGGACCTGTTCGCGTCTCGTCTAAACTACAAGTTGGAAAGGTTCGTGGCAAGGACGCGCGATCCTCGAGCAGATGCGTCAGAAGCGTTAGTGGCTCCCTGGCATCAGTATCGTCTGAGGTATGCCTTTCCGCCGATTCAGCTGCTGTCCAGGTTCCTTCGCAGGTTAGCCTCGGAACCGCACACGGTGATTCTGGTGGCGCCAGACTGGCCTCGCCGGTCTTGGTACGCAGATCTCGTGAATCTGGCAAACGACGCTCCGTGGCGTCTGCCTCTTCGAGAAGATCTCCTGTCTCAAGGGCCGATATTCCATCCTGCTTTACAGTCGCTGGCTTTGACGGCCTGGCTGTTGAAAGCGAGGTCCTGAAGGATAGGGGTCTCTCCCCTGAGGTCATTCACACTTTGATCAAGGCTAGAAAGACCTCTTTCGGGGAAGGTTTACTACCGTACTTGGAAGGCCTATTTTTCCTGGTGTGAGTCCAGGGGGTATTCCCCTCGCTCGTATTCGGTATCAAGAGTGTTGGCTTTCCTTCAAACGGGCGTGGACCAGCATTTGGCGTTGGCCACGAATAAGGGTCAGATTTCTGCGCTGGCCGTTCTCTTTCAACGCCCTGTGGCGTCTAATTCCTTGGTTAGCACTTTTGTTCAAGGGGTGCGACATCTGGTCCCTCCTAGGAGGGAGCCTTTGCCTCCATGGGACTTGAACCTTGTTCTGTCCGTGTTGCAACATGCTCCTTTTGAAAGGATCAGGGAGATCTCGTTGTCTATGTTGTCCAAGAAGGTCGCTTTTTTGGTGGCGATCACTTCGGCTCGCAGAGTGTCGGAGCTGGCAGCTTTGTCTTGCAGATCTCCCTATTTGGTGGTTCATTTGGATAAGGTGGTCTTGCGACCTAACCCGTCTTTTCTTCCGAAAAGGATTTCGGAATTTCACCTTAATGAGGACATTGTCTTGCCTTCGCTTTGCGCGAAGCCTAAACATCCAAAGGAGGTGGCTTTGCACTCCTTGGATGTTGTTCGGGCGATCAGGGTTTATCTGTCGTCGACTGAGTCTTTTCGCAAAATGGATTTTCTATTTGTCCTTCCAGAGGGACCTCGGAAGGGCATGGCGGCGTCGGCTTCTACCATCGCCAAATGGATCAGACAGACCATTGAACAGGCCTATGCTTTGAAGGGGAAAGTTCCCCCCATGCCTGTGAAGGCGGACTCTACCAGATCTCTGAGTAGGTCTTGGGCCTGTCATCATCGAGCTTCTGTGGCCCAGGTGTGTAAGGCGGCGACTTGGTCGTCCGTTCACACCTTCTCAAAATTCTACAAAGTGGATGTTCAGGCATCGGCAGATGCTTCCTTTGGCCGCCAGGTTCTTAGTGCGGCAGTGCCTTAGGGTCCCTTATTTTTGGGTCCTTGGCTGTTGGGATGTTTTTATCCCTAGGTTACTTGTTCTTCCTGGGTTGTTGCTCCTGTTGAGCAAGTTTTTTTCCTGTTGCCCAGTTGGTTTCCTTCCTTTGGTAAGGTTCCTTTTTTTCTGATGTGGGTACTGCGTTGCCTTAGGCGCGGCTGCGTTTTTTTCCCACCCCTCAGGTCTACACTGCTTTGGGACGTCCCCAATAGTGACGAATATGAAGAGGCGGCGACTGTCGGAGGACGTAAGATAAAACTGAATTTTTGTAAAATCTTACCTGTAAAATTCCTTTCTCTGAGTCCTCCGACAGTCGCCGCCCCCGCCCCTCTTTTGGGGTTTGTTTATGTACTCTACTGCTATGCTACTGAAACTGAGGTAGGAATGCAGGAAGCAGGAGGGTATTGACTGAGGGGACCACCCCCTAGGGGGGGGATATGCTAAGAGCTTTGATATTAACATATTCTGTTGCCTAGCTACTCCTACGGAGCAAAGGTCAATAACCCCAATAGTTACGAATATGAAGAGGCGGCGACTGTCGGAGGACTCAGAGAAAGGAATTTTACAGGTAAGATTTTACAAAAATTCAGTTTTTCATTTTCTGTTATATAACATTCCCCCCCCCCCCCTAAATGTAAAAATCAATTTTTTTCATCATTTTAGGCCAATTTGTATTCTGTTACATATTTTTGGTAAAAAAAATCCCAATAAGTGCATTTTGATTAGTTTGCGCAAAAGTTATCGAGTCTACAAACTAGGGGAAAGATTTATGTCATTCTTTTTTTTTTTACTAGTAATGGCGGCGATTTTTAGCGGGACTGCCACATTGCGGCGGACAGATCGGACCCCTAACTGACATTTTTGACACTTTTGGGGGGACCAGTGACATTACTACAGTAATCAGTGCTAAAAATATGCACTGTTACTGTACTAATGACACTAGCAGGGAAGGGGCTAACCCAGGGGCGATCAAAGGGTTAAGTGTGAGCCTAGGTGAGTGTTTTCTAACTGTATGGGGGAGGGACTTGTGAAATGAACTCAGAGACCTGTGATCCTATATAGGAGGATCACAGGCGCTCTGTGATCATTTCAGAGAGAAGAACGGTCTGCTGTGTTTACAACAGCTGACCAGTGTTCTCTCTCAGCGGGGAGCGATCACGGGTGCACAGCAGCAATCGCAGCCGCCGGCCTCGTTGATTGGCATCCCTGCTGCGTAGTGGGGGCCGATGCAAGGAGGCGGGGACACGCGCTCTTCCCCCAGGAGTTCTCCCACAAACTGCTGTACAGGTACGGCGATTCGCGCAGCTGAGCCTGCCTGCCGCAGTATATATGCAGCGGGCGGTCGGCAAGTGGTTAAGCAAGCTGTTGGCAGGGAAAACCTAAATCCTAATGAAAGTGTCATTTAAACAAGCTGCATGACCCAGAACCCTAGGCACTTTTTAGGGGCATTTATTGGGTTTTAGGGCTTCAAAATGGTGTCTTTTGATTCCATATATATATCTACATTACGGTCACCTTGGCATAGCAGAGTCAATTTACCCTAAACTACATTACGGTCACCTTGGCATGGAAGAGTTTGGTCACCCTGGCATAGTAGAGTCAGTTCACTCTAAACTACATTACGGTCACCCTGAGTTCGGTCACCCTGGCATAGCAGAGTCAGTTCACCCTAAACTACATTATGGTCACCCTGAGTTCGGTCACCCTGGTATGGCAGCAGGCTAAGTCAGCTAAACTTCATTACGGTCACCTTGGTATGGCAGGCTAAGTCAGCTAAACTTCATTAGGGTCACCTTGGTATGGCAGGGTCTGGTCACTACGGTCACCCTAACACTTTTACTGTCCCTACAGAAACGAAATTATTAAATCTAACTATAATGTTATACAGAACACTAACTACACTGCATATCCCTTTCCTCACACTAAAAGAACAGCAGGAGTAACACTAATGCTTGCACTCTATTCCACAGCCCCTGTATTACTGTGCTAGAGATTTGGCGGGGCTAGGTTATATACTGGGGGGCGTATTCACTAATGATTGGCCTCTGGACCCCCTAGTCACTCCAATCAGCTTTTCCTAATGTTTCTGGGCCAATCACAGGCTTTTTAAGCGCATTTCCTGACCCAGGCATTTTGGGCCATTCTGGTCGCCGAATTCCGAACTTTTCCGGCAAAAAGTTTGAAATTCGGCCGAATTTCGAACAGCCAATGTTCGGGTCGAACTGATGGTCGACTCAAACCGTTCGATCATCCCTACTGGCAACAGTGGACCATACCTGCACAAAGTGTGTGGGCACCACCACTTGTAGTCTCTACCAGGGGAGCATGTGACACTGATATTGCAGTATACAGGGATGTTATCACCCTATAACAGGTCCAAATAAGCGCCTTCATGGCAGGATGAATGGGAGTTATGTTAATGAAAGTTGCAGAATAAAATAAATGAAAACAAAATAAAAGCAATTTTTAAAACTACTGGAACGTGAAGGCTCTGAGGAAGAGGCTAAGCCTCGAAACGCGTAAGCCTTTCCAGCTTCAGGGGTTTGGCCTTTGATCTTGATGCGGATGACAACGTATCTATTTGATGTGCTTTTACCAAGAACTCGTTTGTGAGTATTTTTATACCTTTTATTTGAACAAATCTTTGTAGAGGATAATGCACTAGGCCAGTGCGCCCTTGTGTTTGTTTTTCGTTTTTAAAGCTTTGGTATTGTAAGAGGGCCACTTTGAGAGAAATAGGACACATTTTTGGGATTTATATGAATTTTGTGTCTTAGTACTTAGTGTTTAAATGAGAGTGCCCTTCCTTACTTAACTATTTATATGGCTGGATACCTGTCACAGGGTTCTTGCAAGCGTCACTCATCTCCATGTGCCTCTAGAGAGAGGAGGCGCCGCGTCATCACTCACAGCGTAATACAGCGGTCCGCACTGCAGGCGACTGCTGTCATCTGTAATCCCGCAAGGGTGACCGAAAGCGTGTATTGTCTTCATGCATGTAAGTGCAATTTTACTCTTCAATAAATGGTATCTATGATAATGCACTATTGGCGGTCCCTCTTCTTTCCCCATTTTTATTGAGGACAAGAGCAGCGATTACCCATCAGGGATCCATCCATTGTCACATTCTAGTAAGGAGATGAGTGTTCGTTTGATTACAGCCCTACACATATTTAAATCTGGTAAGAGGCTTACCTCCTCCCACCTCACCCGGGAGGCATTAGTGGATATCCCTTTTGCTTGCTTTTGGTGTGTGTTCTCTGGAGTGGATCTTCTCATTTACATGCCCTTATTATTCATCTTTCTGGTAAGAAGCTATGCTGGTGGTGGGATACTGAACACTATTCACTTGGCTTCCACATCTTAACTCAGCGGTCTCATCACGGACATTGTCAATTGGATTTCATTTTGTATATTATTTGGGACTGTTTCTGTCACGATTTCATTTGTGTTGTCACCCAAATTTTTTGATATTCACTGGTGAATTCACGGCAATATTTGTGTATCAATGTTATTTGTACCAGCAGTTTTTTATTTTATTCACTGTTATGTATGACCCTTAAGCACATTTGGTCGGTTTTATTCCAGACCCTTCTTTCATGTTTGATATCATTCATGTGATTTCATTTGAACTTTTACACAATTTGATTGATTAGCGCACCTAAACTAACAGATCTGGCTCTCCTGAGAAGCAGAACAGAGCCACAAATGTGTTTTCCTAGCACCTATTTAGGAAGGTGCTACATCATTATAACACTTAATTATTCTTTGTTTTTTAACAGCACATCATTGCTGGATCTTTCACAATAGCGGCATCTAAGAACTCCAGTGGTGGCAAGGTGACTTACTGACCTCTGAGAATAGCAGAAAATATTCCATTATAACAAATATATAATGGTCAGGGGAGTGAACCTGGTTATCACTATCAAGAAGCTTAAAAAAGGCCTTCATTTGAGGGTGGTTTATCAATACGTATGCTTCCAATACCTGACGCGGTTTGACCCGCACCTCAATGGGGCAGCCCCTTCATGGCGACTTTGTGGGCACATTTATTGGCCAGTCATCTTGGTCGGGGGCCACAGGCCCCGCTGCCACATTTACAGTTAAGCGGCGGGGTCGGGGTTGGGCTGTCCCCACCTGGTCATGACCTTTTCATTAAAGCAACTTGGAGCTTTATTTTCTTCAGCATACTGGATAATAGTTTAACTGTGAAGCTGTTTGAATATTTGTGGTTCACGACAAATGTTGCACCATTTATTTTTTTTTTTTCCCTATGAATGTTCATTTTTTTTTGTTTTTATTTCTGGATGTAATTAATAAATAAATAAAGATTGAAAATAAAAAAGGCCTTCATTTTGCATGGCATTTTGTAGAAGCTACATTTATTTTTTACATCCCAGTGTGTAAAGGCTAATTAAACTCCTCTACCCCCTAGACATGACAAGCATTTTAAGCTTGCAATGGAAGGGGAGGGGCCGCTTACAGTTAATTTTATTTATAAAGCCGTCACAGTCTATATCGCAATCCTGCCCCATACCAGCATGCTGTAGAGAAGGACCCTTGCTGTCTGTGTGAAAGCAGTGGACTTTCTGCAGAGGTCCCACACACTCCCTGCTGAGCCAGAGTTGGAGCTCTCCAATCCATAGGGAGAGCTCTAGTTAAGTAGTGGGTAAGCTAGACCTTTTCAGAGAGAGCACCGCTTCCACACAGAGAGCAAGGCTCCTTCTTCTTCCCAGCATGCTGGCAGAGGACCAGCCTTTCTACTCAGGCTGTGGCTGCTTTGTAAAGAAAACAAAGGGTAAGCCCTTCCACATCTTTTGTTTTAATGCACCTCAAACATATTTAGCTGGTTAAGGCCCCTTTCAGATGGAGCGGATCTGTCCAAGCGGAATCCACCTGCCCAGCGGGAGATCTCTCCACTGATCCCTTCTGAGCGGGCGGATGACAGGTCCATGTCCACTCCACTATGCAGAGTGTACACAGACACATGGGCTCTAAGAAAGGGAGCATGTCTCCCGAAACGCGTCAGCTTTCCAACTGCAGTGATCTCATTTCCCCAATGCTGGAGTTGTGACTGATATGCTTTTTATCTTCTCATGTTTATAGGTATGTTTTTGGCATTTCCAATAAATCTTTTATGGTGTTAAAGGTAATACACTAGGCGTTTGCACCATCCTTTTTTTGTTTTTGGCGTAAACGGACAAAGCTCGCTCTCCTCTATGGGGCTGTCAGATGGAAATGGACTGCATGTCCATTTCCATCTGATTGTCATCCAATCTGCTGGACGGATGGCTAATGTATCGCCATATGTCTATTTTTAGGGAGCTTTATCGGATCAGATGCCTGGCGGGTGTCACCAGACACATGTCCACTGACATCCGCTGCCCCATAGAGAACAATGGGTGGTCTGATTGGGTCTGCCTGAAAAACTGACAGGCAGACTTGATGGTGTGAAAGGGGCCTTAACCACTTAAGCCCCGGAAGATTTTACCCCCTTCCTGACCAGGGCCTATTTTGCGATTCGGCACTGCGTGACTTTAACGGACAATTGCGCGGTCGTACGACGCTGTACCGAAATGAAATTTACATCCTTCTTTTCCCCACAAACAGAGCTTTCTTTCTGTGGTTTTTGATCACCTGTGCGATTTTTTTTTTTTTTTTTTGATCATGCGCTATAAACAAAAAAAGAGCGACAATTTTGCAAAAATAACAATATTTTTCACATTTTTTTATATGAAATTTCCCCTCCCCCCCCCAAAAAAAATGTAAAAATCAAAATTTTTTAACATTTTTGGCCAATTTGTTTTCTGCTACATATGTTTGGTAAAAAAAATTCGCAAAAAGCGTATTTTGATTGGTTTGCGCAAAAGTTATTGCGTTTACTAACTAAGGGAAAGATTTTTGTCGTTTTTTTTTTTTTTTTTGCACGACTGCGACATTGCGGAGGACAGATCGGACCCTTGACTGACATGTTTGACACTTTTGGGGGTACCCGTGACATTACTACAGTAATCAGTGCTATACATATGTACTGTTACTGTAAAAATGACACTGGCAGGGAAGGGGTTAACTCTATTGGAGAAGGGGGGGTTAAGTGTGTCCCTAGGGGCGTGATTCTAACTGTGATTGGATGTGGCTTTTCATGTAACAGCAGAGATCTACGGTCCTACATAGCAGGACTGTATGATCTCTGCTGTTACACAGGGGAGAATGACAGGCGGCTTTGTTTACATTAGCCACCTGCCTTTCTCCCGGTGTAACCGACGATCGTGAGTGACCGGCGGACATCGGGTCCGCCGCTCACACGCGCGGGGGGGTCCGTGAGCGAGCGGGAACGCGCCTCCGGCGGCGCACGCTTGCTCCCTAGAGCCTCACAGGCTAGTGACATACCCCTACGTCACTTTGCCTGTGAGGGGCTGAATGCCGACGTAAATAGTCGTTAGGCAGTCGGCAAGTGGTTAAACTGAATGTTCAGTTCTGGCTTTACCCCTTATACTTCTGCAGTCATAAAGATTATAAAAATTCAAACTCCGGGCTGTTATACTTTTGTGTGACGATGTACCCAAATAACATTGATGTGCTTTTTTTCCCCCACAAATAGTTTTCTTTTGGTGGTATTTGATCACCTCTGTAATTTAAATTTTTTGCGCTATAAACAAAAAAAGAGCGACTATTCTGAAAAAAAAAAAAAAAAACTATATTTTTTACATTCTGCTATAAAACATTCCCAATACAAAAAAAATGTAAAAATCCCCTTTTTCTTTTATCATTTTATGCCAATATGTCATCTGCTTCATATTTTTGGTAAAAAAAAAAAAAAAAATCCCAATACGAGTATATTGATTGGCTTGCACAAAAGTTATTGTGTCTACAAACCAGGGCAAAGATTTGTCATTTTTATTTTTTTTTTTTTTTTTTGCTAGTAATGGCTGCGTTCAGCGATTTGTAGCAGAACTGCGACATTGCGGCAGACAGATCGGACCCCTAACTGACATTTTTTACACTTTTGGGGGGACCTGTGACATTACTACAGTAATCAGTGCTAAAAATTTGTACTGTTACTGTACTAATGACACTGGCAGGGAAGGGGTTAACACCAGGGGCGATCAGAGGGTTAAATGTGTCCCTAGGGGGTGCTTTCTAACTGTGTGTGGGATGGGCTTGCTGAATAACCACAGAGACCTGTGTTCCTAAATAAGAGGAACACAGGATCCCTGTGTTCATTATTGACAGAACAGCGGTCTGCTGTGTTTACAACGGCAGACCGCCGCTCTGTCTCCATGGGGAACGATCGCGGGTGCCTAGTGGACATCGCAGCCACCGGACCCACTGCTTGGCTCCCTCTGTAGTCAACTGGCGTGTGCGCGCCCCCACTAGCGGTCCCGCAAAACGACGTACAGCTATGTCATTTCGCGGGACAGGGCCAACCTGCCGCAAGTGATTAAATAGCCTCTCCCATAATCGCCCTTAGCAGCTTGTGAGAGACTCAGGAGTCCAGTTATGGCTGAACACAGGACTACAAATCCCACAGTCCTCTGCTTCTTGGCTCAGAAATGTGATGCAAACAATCTAAGTGCAGAACTAGAGGGAAACAGGAGCAGACTGCAGCAATGAGGTCATGTCCACTGTATTCATACTATGATAGCTGGCACCTGACTACATTTATATGGCCATGTCCATATTTGGTCACTGACATCACAGGGTGACCACACCCCTTTGTTTACTTTATCAGTGGGGATTACCAGAGACGTCACGCGACACGCAGAAAGCGTCTGGATCAGTCAGGTGTGAGTTTATGCGGGTTGGCAGCTGTCATACATTGTGATTGACGTGGACCTACATTCTTAGACGACATGATTGATAATAGTTATACATTGAGGGACAATTAAAAAAAAAAAAACATTAAAAGGTGTGTGTTCCTTAAGCCGGCCATAGACGAATCAAAATAATTTCTATTATTATTATTTTTTTATTTATGTTGGTTGAACTGGATGGACAAGTGTCTTTTTCAACCAGATTATCTATGTAACTATGAAATTCAGCCAGTTCAGCAGGTACCAGTCGAATTTCGATTCATCCATGGGCAAGCTGGTTATACTGAGGTTGATCTATCTATCGATCGACTTCAGCACAACCAGCCTGTCAGTTTTATTTTAGTGCGATCACTGCTGATGGCTATAGCCCGTTGTTGAATGATCATAGAGTGCCTGTGATCCTTCTATATAGGATCACAGGTCTCTATGGTCATTCCACAAGCCACGCCCCCCCCCCCCCCCGCAGTTGTTCCCCGCTGAGAGAGAGAAGAACGGTCAGCTGTTGTATGTAAACACAGCCAACCGTTCTTCTCCCTGGAATGATCACAGAACCTTTTAGATAGGATCACAGGTCTCTATGGTCATTCCACAAGCCACGCCCCTAGGTACACATTTAACCCCTTGATCACCCACACTGTTAACCCCTTCCCTGCCAGTGTCATTATTATAGTAACAGTGCATATTTTTAGCACAGATTACTGTAGTAATGTCACTGGTCCCCCTAAAAATTTAAAAAATGTCAGTTAGGGGTCTGATCTGTCCGACGCAATGTCGCAGTCCCGCAAAAAAAATTGCATCGCCGCCATTACTAGTTAAAAAAAAAACAATAAAAATGACATAAATCTTTCCTGTAGTTGGTAAACGCAATAACTTTTGAGCAAACCAATCAAAATACGCTTATTGCAATTTTTTTACCAAAAATATGTAGCAATAAACAAATTGGCCTAAAATGTTAGAAAATTTAGATTTTTACTTTTTTCTTTTTTTTTTTTTTTTTTGAAAATTTCATATAAAAAAAATGTGAAAAATATTGTTATTTTTTCAAAATTGTCGGCCTTTTTTTGTTTATAGCGCAAAAAATAAAAATCGCACAGGTGATCAAATACCACCAAAAGAAAGCTCTGTTTGTGGGAAAAAAGGACATCAATTTCATTTGGGTACAGCGTCGCACGACCGCGCAATTGTCCGTTAAATTCACGCAGTGCCAAATCGCAAAATAGGGCCTGGTCATTGAGCAGCCAAATCCTACGGGGCTTAAGTGGTTAAGTGATGTTAAACACACACTATTTAATTGACATTTTCCCATCTCTTTCTGTATGTGGATGATGGCACTGTAATTATTTTAATAAGAAAAACATCTAAGTACCCTTTTCCTAATACAGCAGTCACATGACCCAACTCTCTCCTAGCCTGTCTAGACCCGGGCAGAGCCGCGGAAAGCGGCAGGAGGGGGGCGTCTCCTCCCACTCACTGGGGTAACAACCGAGCAGCTCCTGAGCCGCATCAGTTGTTACCACCTGAAAGCCGACTCTAAATAATGGTACCAGGATGATGCCTCTAGCTGTAGGCATCACCCACTTATTGCAGCTGACATAGAGCTACATCGATTTGCAGTAAGTGGTTAAAGATTGTCATACAAATCTTTATTATTTTTTGGCAATATAATGGTGTAGTCGGATTTCCACCAGTCACAATCTGTGTCACGCCCCTCCAGCCTGTGTCTTAGAATAAAAAGCAAGGTGAAGCCTCCATCAATCTACATATAGTATCCTGCCCCCATTGTGTTTAGCTGGTTAGTGGGCATGAAGGTAAAGGGAGGGAGTGGGCTGTCATTTACCACTGTGTATAATACGCCCATATGTGTGACTCTATAGTCACATTGGCTGCTCTGATGTCATAGGGAGGAAATTCTCAGCATAGAAGCTCACTGAAAACTGAGCATGCGCAGAGTTGCCACCGCAGGTGCAAAATCTGAAATTGGTAATGTTCCGCACTACAGTGTGAACAAAATGGCTGCAGCAAACCTCACATATCCCACCTAGTGGGGTATGGAAATGAAAATAAAGAAGAGGTATAGGTGGCTCTACCTGTATAATTTGTGCAATCCCTATGAAAATAAAACAGAAACAAGTGAAAAAAGTTATATAAGGGATAAACTAAATGTAAAAATGTGTATGTGTGGTCCTATTGCACAAACCCCACATGAAAACACTGATAAAGTGCAAACATGAAAAATGCTTATATGCTATAATAGTGATCCACACTTATAAATTACTAGACACACTCTGTAATAATAAATACAGTGCTACAGGAAAGTGCTCTCCACGCAGAAATGTGCAAAAAAAAGTGCAATGTTCAAATGAGTCCATAAAACAATCCAATAGGTAAAAAAACTCATAAAAAATGATAAAATTATATGGTGCGAAAAATATATTCTCCATGGTGCGAAAAATATATTCTCCAAGGTGCAGCATCAGTCTCTTGGTGATAAAAACAGGAGGTGAATCCCCTCGTTCTCCCCCCTCAGCTCCACACTCACCAGAGGACTGAACCCCTGCAGGGGTCAGATGCACTAACACACCTACAGTGGTACAAGGAATACAAGCAGTCTGCAAAGTACACTATGTCCTGAACGCTGTGCGTTCCATGGATCAGAAACTCAGAAACGTAAGTGACCAAGTGTACTTTGCAGACCGCTTATATTCCTTGAACTGCTGTAAATGTGTTTTCTGGTTTTAAAATAAATGCATTTGTTACGGACTCACATGATGAGTTGCCTCTCTTGTCCATATACACTGTGAGGGGAATTCCCATTGAACAGACCCAGTGAGACGGAGGAGGAGATACAGGATCGTGTATTATACCATTTGTTGGGCAGGGGTTCAGTCCTCTGGTGAGTGTGGAGCTGAGGGGGGAGCACGAGGGGATTCACCTCCTGTTTTTATCACCAAGAGACTGATGCTGCACCTTGGAGAACATATTTTTTGCACCATAGCACGTTACCAATTTTTATGAATTTTTTTTACTTATTAGATTGTTTTATGGACTCATTTGAACATTGCACTTTTTTTGGCACATTTCTGCATGGAGAGCACTCTTCTGTAGCACTGTATTTATTATTACAGAGTGTGTCTAGTAATTTATAAGTGTGGATCACTATTATAGTATTTAAGCTTTTTTTATGTTTGTACCTTATCATTGTTTTCATATGGGGTTTGTGCAATAGGACCACACATACACATTTTTACATTTAGTTTATCCCTTGTATAACTTTATTTCACTAGTGTCTGATTTTTTTTTAAGGATTGCACATATTATACAGAAAACACCACCTATACCTCCTCTTTATATACAGGTGCAAAATGCTCAGGGGCGTAACTACAGGGGTTGGAATTGCAACCGGGCCCCATGCTCCAGGGGGCCTATGCGGCCCCCCTGTAACCTGGATAGGAGGGGCGGCGGGGGCAGCATGTAGAGAAATCACTGTCCTCCTTTTACCTCCTGTAGCTGCAAGAGGAAAATGGAGGAGATTGGTTCCTCTGTATGCTGCCCCTGCCACTCCTCCTATCCAGTTCACTTGTGTTCTTCTGTCTCTGGGCCCCTGTGTGCTCCCCTGCCCCCCCCCCCCCCACACACTGTGCTTCCTCTCCTGCTGGCTGCTGCAGGGGATGTGACACAATAGAGAACCAGGAAGGGGTCGGTAAATATGTAATTTACCAGCTCCTTCTTTTTCTAAATGGACAGAGTCATAGTCAGTGACACTGTAAAAAAAAATTAAATAAAATGATAACAAATAATACAATTAAAATACCAAAAAATAAAAACTACTGACACCATTGGGTGAACTTCCAGGATCGCAAAGGTCACACTTGCGGCCCGGCCCTGGCATTTCACCACCGTGGGGAGGCCCCTAGATGGCAGTAAGGGGGCCCACTCTTGTGAAAGGGCCCCACAACAAGAGTAAAGGGCCCCAGGATCAGTGGGAAGAGCCCCAGGCTTGATGGTCAGGGGCCCGGGGGGGGGGGGGGGCCTTCATGGTTTTTTGCACTGGGGCCCTGAAGGTTCTAGTTACGCCTCTGGCAAAATCCCTAGCTGAACTGGGGACTTGGACAGAAGGGGGAGATAGAGAGCAGCGCGATCAACCAGGTTTTTTGCAGAATACTGAAAATGAATCTCATAGTGACTGAGTGAGTATGAAGAGCATGTGATACACCATTTATTATAATTATAGTTTATGATGTGGGTTTAGTGAGACGTTAAGTAAATGAGACACAGATACTGTATGTTGTCATTATCATAAGCCTATTGGTCTTTTTAATGTGTCAATTTTCAAATACGCTATAGCTAAGGTATGATGTTTAAAACAGTTTGATGTCTGTATTATAGCTTCTGTATTTGTGTCATTCTTCCAGGTGTTCCTAATTCAGAAAAATGCCATGGCCTCAGCACTGCTATCATACCCAACTTCTGAAGTCCCCACTAATCAGCCTCCCCCTTATACTGCCCAATAAGGGAAGAAGAAGAAGCCACAAAGACAGAATACAATAGAATTGAATACAATGAAAGATAACACAGGAAAAAGTAATCAAGCCTGTTTTAACACAATGCTTAATAAATGCTTATGAGTCACAATGTTAATAATGACACAATATCACCTTCATACCAGATAAAACGACTGGATTGAATTAGTTGGTATTGGCTGGGGGAAAGGGGTCAATGTCATTGCTTTCAGTGCAAACTATGATAATGTCCAGCATTTTAGAATAAAGTTACAGTTTATTTAGGGGTACATTCACACTGGCCATTGTGTTACAAAGCACCGGCTGGTGTGTGGTGGAAATACGCCAAAGTGCCAATCACAGTACAGCGCACTGTTCACTTTTTCTTTGTATATAAAATCCATGGAAATGTCACTCACAAGGTGCCATTTCACAAAGTTCTATTGGCCGCCATGCAGTGCGAGGAGGTGGTTTGTCTTGATGATCTGGAAAAAAGTATGGCTTGCTATACTTTTCTTAAGTGCACACCACTGCAATGTGGTGGTATGAACCAGCCAGGTAGGGAACACCGAATCTTTTGATGACACTGCAATAGAATAACCACTCAATGCAGTCCTACAAAACTTGGTGTGAATTTAGCCTGAACCCAAGTGCAAAAATGTAATATATTGCAGCAAACCAGTTCTTAGCTGTAGTGACTGCATTTGTTTTCTCTCTGTCCTTTATTTTTACCTGGTGTTTCTGCCAGAAACACATTTTCTGTCCTTGGGTGACAACTAGGTATGGATCCAAACGTGGTTCAAACCCAATTTTCTCCAATATGTGGGAAGCTGCCACATGATTGCCTGTCAGCTTGCCCAATGAGTTGCGTGATGGAGATGCCCCATAGTTGCACGTAACAAAGGGGAGGGAACACTCATGACATCATTGACGTATGAGCCATCTGGGGATTTCTCCTTTCCTTATTGCTTCCAGGATGGATCAAAGCAATTTTGATTAGACCGGGTTCACACATATGCAGCTGTGAGTTCGTGCCTGGGGTACAGTGCGTCCCTGTTCACTGGTCCAGGTGCGAATTAGGTCTGAATTTTTGCCTGAATTCACACCTGAATCGGAGCTAAAGACGCACAGGACCATTTTTGAATGCAGACTGCAGCCGTCCCGGACCTGTGTAAACCAGCTTCTTTAAAAGCCGGTCACGCTCGCCTGCCATGCGAATTGGATGCAGGGAAACCCACATTCAGTTTGCATACATGTGAACCCAGCTTAAGTCAAAATGATCACGTCCCTGGTGACAACAGGAAAATGGTCATGTCCCTGGTGACAACGGGAAAATGATCACGTCCCTGGTGACAACAGGAAGCCCTAAAATAAAAAAGGGAAGAAGAGCGGGGCTTTCAAATCCCTGGACCACTGTACCAGCTGTTTTGGCAGGTACAGCCAATCACCCACGGAGTTGAGTGCACCGGAGACCAGTGAGTTTGGAAAGTTTAGGGTGTTAATTCACCTTTTTATTTTTTGTACAAACGTGAATTGACACTGTATCAAACTCACTCAGGACAGGGGCTTTTGGAGGGGACTGCAGGCTAGCCTCTTGCCTACTGACTATGGGCCCTGGCTTGTGAGGGAACATTGCTCTTTGTGGGGTGTATGCTGGGGGGACCCTTGGAGTAAAGTTACTTTTGATTCAAGTCCACATCTCCTCAGGACACACAGACTCTGCGACTCTAGTCTTAGGATCCATGTTAACGGCCTATCTGTCAATTGCCAATAGGGGACTGCTGAGTCAGACTCATGGCAGATGCTAATGTCATCAGCTCAACCACCTGTCTTCCACACCCATAGTATAAGGAGCAAGTTGCCAACTGCACCGCACTGTCTCCAACATTCTGGTTGTGTGGCCGGGAATATTCAAGATAATTTAAAAGGGGTTAGGTAACTCCTATGTAAGGTTTTCAGATAATTGTCCCAGTGGTTGACACACTTGGATTTAAATGTGAAGGCAATAGCCTTACGCCATTCCTCACCATCAAAAGTTTTGTTTAGATCCAACTCCCTAGCTAGCATTGAGGAGGATTTAATAAAGTCTTTCCCACCATGTATATGGGCAAAAATCTAGAAATGTTCTTTTTTTTTTAAAAGGACGTTCTGTAAGTACCGTATATTCCATATAGTGTTGTCGACTAATGTTTTTCTGTACGCAATTTCATATGCATAGGATAATGTAATCAGGCACCTGACCTGGTGGTGTATATATTCGGTGTGAGTTTGTTCAATTAAAGTTCCAGATATTATACAAGCTATTATTGGCTAGTTTTGTATGGGGGGCGGCTAGAATATCTGATATCTCTGTTCAAAACTGAAGGAAGCGGTATTCTGACGGAAGCACACAAGCACATTGTGGGGTCGCGGTTCCATTACAGACACTTTAAATTGTTTGTAAACCCTAAGGCCCCTTTCACACAACGTCAGTTGTCATCCGTTTTTCGTCAGTTGTTATCCGTTTTTCGTCAGTTGTTATCCGTCTTTCATCCGTTGTCATCCGTTTTTACATAGAGATGCATTGATGTCAGTTTTTCATCCGTCAACGGATGGATGAAAAACGGACAAACGGACAGCGTGTGTGAAAGGGGCCTAACAATGAAATTCTCTTAGTGGTTTATTTATTAGAGTTTCGCAAAACTTCACAGGACTTTCACCCAAGAGAGATATGGTTTTTCTAATTAAACCTGATGTGAAAAATGGGTGAATCTTGGGTGAAAATAATATAACCTCTACAACCACACTATCCAACAAATCAACAATTTTTATAAACCCTTAACAATATATTTATTTACAGCTGCTTTTCATATTGTATTTCCTTGTACAAAATTATTGCTAAGGTTCAAAAAGGTGCTAAAAATAATATGCAATGGGGTTTATTTACTAAAACTAGGGGGTGCAAAATCTGGTGCAGCATGGTAGCCAATCAGCTTCTAACTTCAGCTTGTTCAATTAAGCTTTGATAAAAAATAAAAAAAACTGGAAGCTGATTGGTTTCTGTGCAGAGATGCACCAGATTTAGCATTCTCCAGCAGAGGTGCACCAGTTTTAGCATTCTCCTGTTTTGGTAAATTAATGGCATAGAGTTTTTTTTATCAGGCCCATGCTGATAAAAAGTGATTCCTCCACAAATAAAAAGTGTTTGAGTTGAGTTGAATTGTTACTGAGATATCTGTTTTATGCCTATGACATGACGTGTGACCTGTATCAGTTTGAAATGTTTAGAGCAATGGTGAGTCAATGGCTGATTTTGGACATGCTGTAAATATCAGATGCACTATATTCTTGTACTGCAAAAAAATGTGATTTTTTAAATAAAGTTAATTCTTGATTAAAAATTATTTATTTTTTTTGGGAAAGACCTCAATTCACTTTCTGGCCTGGAGACACAACAAGAAGTCAGAGGAAATTTCTTCAAAATAAAGGAAAAACTTCACATTGAACAATCAGGTGTCCCAATTTGAAGATTTACCCTCACCTTCTGTTATGGCCCGTATGCACGATCAGAAAATTGTACGAAAAATACCGCTTTCTATTCATCGTACAATAATCTGATCGTTGGTACACAGCTTTCGAGAGTCGATCACAACAGTTCATCCGGAATTATCCGAAGGGACATGCACCGAAACTTTTCTTGTACAATACCAGATCATACGATTTTTGTTTAATCAGTACAGTTGTCGTCCGAAAATACATCACTTTCAAATTTTTATTCTGTCGTACAAGATTTTTCGTAACTTTAGTAACCTCTTTAATTTTTGATATGAGACTAGTATGCAAAAAAAAAAAAAAAAAAAAAGATCATGCGGGCGATAATCTTATTGTGTACCAGGCATTATGGTGGCAGCTGGGCAATGTTAGATTTCTCATTATTTTCTGCCCTTTTGACAGTGGTCATTAGGAAAACAGGAAATAAATCCCCCATTGGCTAAACAGACAACATATTAGGAGCACCAGACCAAATATTGAAAGGATCCAAATAGCCTAAATACTGTAATTATTCATATGTTTACATAAAACTTCCATTGCGTTTTGGGGGCTTAAGACACTTGTACCTATTCAGAGTTTGAATATTGCATGTGGTTAAAGGAGTCAAAGAGGATTTCCAGGATACGTTAATTAGACAGTGATGTATAAGATACAAGGGCTGTACCGGAATTAAAAAGGGGACATGTTTTTTATTAACATACTGTACATACAGCAGGTCATTCAAATTTCACACGTTGGTAGAGTAACCCTTTCTCCATAGTAACTTTTTTCTTTTTCATTGCAGATAAATAATGGATTCCAAGCAGAGGCAATGACATGCTGTCACTGAGTTCTTGACGAAGGAGAGGTGCAGACTGTCCAACATCCACAGAAGGCTACAGAATGTTTATGGAGATGACATCATTGACATAAGCAATGTCTTGTCATTGGGGACTGTTGTCAATGGTGTCATCTCTGTTAACATTCAGACTGGCCTACCGAGATACCGGGAAATTTCCCTGGGGCTGCCTGAACATCACTGGCACCTGTAAAAAAAAAAATGGCTGCGGCCGGCCCAACATGTACACTGTGCATCCAGCGCTGCGGCCATTCTCGGGCAGAGGGCACATGCGCAGTGACGTAAAGGCGCCGGGCGGTGCCATTTTTAAATTTACGGCACCTCACCGATGGGTAAGACCACTCCGCAGCCCTGCATCTCCTTAGGAGATTCGCTTGTACCATGCCCGCAGCCCCTGCATCTCCTGCACCATGCCCGCAGCCCCTGCATCTCCTGCACCATGCCCACAGCCCTGCATCTCCTGCACCATGCCCTCAGCCCCGCATCTCCTGCACCATGCCCACAGCCTCTGCATCTCCTGTACCATGTCCGCAGCCCCCCATCTCCTGCACTATGCCCGCAGCCCCGCATCTCCTGCACTATGCCCGCAGCCCAACATCTCCTGCACTATGCCCGCAGCCCCACATCTCCTGTACCATGCCCGCAGCCTCTGTATCTCCTGTACCTTGTCCGCAGCCTCTGCATGTCCTGTACCATGCCCGCAGCCTCTGCATGTCCTGTACCATGCCCGCAGCCTCTGCTTCTCCTGCCTCAGCCTCTGCATCTCCTGCCCCATGCACACAGCCCCTGCATCATCTGTACCATGCACACAGCCCCTGCATCATCTGTACCATGCACACAGCCCCTGCATCTCCTGTACCATGTCTGCATCCTCGGCATCTTCTGTACTGTGCCGCAGCCTCTGCATCTTCTGTACCATGTCCACAGCCCTTGCATCTCCTGTACCATGCCTGCAGCCCCTGCATCTCCTGTACCATGTCCAGAGCCCCTGCATCTCCTGTACCATGCCCACAGCCCCTGCATCTCCTGTACCATGCTCGCAACCTGACATCTCTGTACCATGCCCGCAGCCCCTGCATCTCCTGTACTATGCCCCCAGCCTCTGACATATCCTCCTGTACAATGCTCGCAGCCTCTGACATATCCTCCTGTACAATGCTCGCAGCCTCTGACATATCCTCCTGTACAATGCTCGCAGCCTCTGACATCTCCTGTGCCATGTCCACACAGCCTATGACCACCTCCTGTACCATGTATGGCACTTTTTCCACTTTGAACCGGAGTTAATATATATAAAGCCCTATATGCTTTCATATCTGTCTTATCTATAATACACTCCTCAGATGTGCTTAAAAATGCATGGTTTTCCTTTTTATGAACAAGAATATAATGACATGCTGTTGAGCTGGTATAATAATGCTATGGGGCTGGTATGAAAATATTTCCAGGGCTGAATTTTATTCCCAGTCCGGCCCTGTCTGTAGCCTTCTGTGGATGTCAGACAGCCTGCATCCCTCCTTCATCAAGAACTCAATGACTGCACCTTGTTTCTGCTTGGAATCCAAACACAAAATCTTATGCCTTATTTTATACCAGCCTATCTGGCCTACTTTATACGTGTTACCGAGCATGCCTCCAGGAGGGCACTATGCCACATATCTGGTGTCCAAAGGTAAACGGATTATGGATCCGGGTCAACAATCTCCTACATACATTACTTTACTCTAACATTCAGGAAAAACCATTGCAAAGCTTTTCTTCATAAAACCTTTGACTCACTTCTTCATACTGAACAGTTGCTGGTCACTCATTTCTTTATATATTCCACAAGTACTTTATTTGAATAAAAAAAAAGTGCGAATACAGTACATGGGCCCAAAGGCCTGAGAATGAATACAAGTGCAGTAACAACAGTCAACTGTATTGTCCATTTTTAAGAACAAAGTGCAGCAACATGAAGGCAAATAAAGTCCATCGTATTGCAAAGACTTCAAAAAGAAAATGGGTGCTTCATCTCTATGGCCAGGGATTCATAGGCACTCATATCTTTATGATCCAATAATTGTTATTGAATTTTTACAAAGAAAGAAAATAAAATACACCAGACACAACTGGACATCGCATTTGACAATGTGTCACACCATTGGATTACATAATGAGCACACCGCTCTCAGGTAAGGAAAATAAGGCATACATAATACAATATATACTATATTGTAAAAAAGTATTTACATGCTGATGAACTTTATTAGCATCCCAGTCTTAGTCCATAGGGTTCGATATTGAGTTAGCCCACCCTTTGCAGCTGTAACAGCTTCAACTCTTCTGGGAAGGCTGTCCACAAGGTTTAGGAGTGTGTCTATGGGAACGTTTGACCATTCTTCCAGAAGCGCATTTGTGTGGTCAGGCACTTATGATGGACGAGAAGGCCTGGCTCGGACTAATTCATCCCAAAGGTGTGCTATCAGGTTGAGGTTAGGACTCTGTGCAGGCCAGTCAAGTTCCTCCACCCCAAACTCGCTCATCCATGTCTTTATGGACCTTGCTTTGTGCACCTCAACTCGATAGAGCGCAGACTGTGAGCCAGGCCTTCTTTCCACCATCAGTGCCTGACCTCACAAATGTGCTTCTGAAAGAATGGTCAAACATTCCCATAGACACTCCTAAACCTTATGGGCAGCCTTCCCAAAAGGGTTGAATAGGTTATAGCGTCAAAGGATGGGCCAATACTGACTCCTACGGACTAAGGCTGGGATGCCATGAAAGTTCATGTGCGTGTATAGGCAGGTGTCACAATACTTTTGACAATATAGTGTATTAAGAACCAAGCCCACTCATAATCTCTCTCAACTGGACAGAGGGGCTTTCAAAAGAGAAAAACATCCAAGAACAGACATTCCCCATTACTAGGGAAAACAAAGACTGAAACAGAAGAGAAGGAAAAGAAGAAGAAGAAAAGAAAGGAGAAACAACAAGGAAAGCATGCCATGTACACCACAACACCATTTTTTTTGGTGGTATTTGATCACCAGTGCGATTTTTACTTTTTGCGCTATAAAAAAAAAGAGCGTTTATTTTGAAAAAATAACTATTTTTAACTTTTTTATGTGAAATCCCCCCCCCCCCCCCAAAAAAAAAATGTAAAAATCAAATTTTTTAAAAAATTTTGGCCAATTTGTTTTCTGCTACCTATGTTTGGTAAAAAAAAATTAGCAAAAAGCATATTTTGATTGGTTTGCGAAAAGTTATTGCGTTTACTAACTAAGGGAAAGATTTCTGTCATTTTTGGTGTTTTTTTTTTTAACACGTAATGGCGGCAATCTGCGATTTTTTTTGCGGGACTGCGACATTGCGGCGGACAGATCGGACCCTTGACTGACATTTTTGGGGGTACCAGTGACATTACTGCAGTAATCAGTGCTATATATATATGCACTGTTACTGTAAAAAATTACACTGGCAGGGAAGGGGTTAATTTTATTGGAGAGGGAGGGGTTAATGTATGCCTGGTGCTTACTAACGTGTGGGGGGGGGGGTGACTGAGTGACACAAGGACAGATCAGTTGTTCAGCTATGCTGAACACTGTGATCTGTCCCTGCCTGTCACTTAGGAGATCCGCCCGCTCTGTTTACACAAGCGGGCGGATCTCCTCACTCGATTCTCCGACGATCGGGGAAGAGCGGCGGCGACCGCTCCTCCCCTGGCCCGACTCCCGCTGTGACTGAAAACAGTGGGAGCGCGGCTCCGGCGGCGCACGAGCGCCGCCTACAGGGGGAGGAGTCCAGCGACGTAGGTCTACGTCACTGGACGATAACGAGCCACATTGCTGCAGTAGCAGCAATGTGAGCAGTGGGAAAGTGGTTAAATCAAACATAGATTTGGGCTCAACTCAAGTAGACCATAAAAAAATTAAAGGATTTCAGAAGAGGTAATAGGTGCATTCAGTTTGGCTTACACGGTGGGGTCTACTCTGGGAAGTTGTATGTATCTAGAAATGCAGAGATAGCAGCATCCGTAGGCTGGGCAGTGGTAGGATAATCCTTTAATTTGTATAATGTGGAGTAGTACTTCTGGAAAGCATTAGCAATATCAGTTGGATGGGAGACTTGTGAATTCCTTACCAAATCCACTACAAAGGGAAGCCAGGACTTTGGATGCCTTGTCCTCAGCATGCTGGCCAAGAGTTTGCTTGCTCTGTTACCTTGGGCATAAAATGTAGCTTTTGCAGTCTTTAATGCTTTCTCCTGTTCATTCAACAGAAGTAGCAGGAGTTGTTGCCTACACCACAAAAGATTTTCAGTAATGGTAGAAGTGGGTGAAGTTTTAGATTGTACTGTACCTCTAATGCCCCATACACACGTACCGATGGTCGGCATACAAATGTTCCTCTTTTCTCCCCGGGATGTCGGTGTCTGCTGAAAAGTGCAAAGACAGCACAAGGACAGCACAAGAATTTTGTCCGCCGACTGCAGAAGTGATGTCATGTAATGGTTAACTTTCCCTGTGTTTTCTATTTTCTGAGCATGCCCAGTCTTGCAAATCTGCGGTCTGTCGGCCGAATTCTGTACTGACAGGCGAACAATCGTCCGTTCTGGTGTCGGCATACAAATATTTTCATGTTTGCAAGAAAGACTTTTGTCCGCGGATTGTGCGCAGACATCTGTCGGAGGCACCATACTAACACGCGTACAATCGGCAGATCCTTCGTCCACCGACGTTTGTATGCCGACGATCGGTACGTGTGTACGGGCCTTTAGGATTTAATTTGTGACAGCAATGAGTCGACACCTTGCATCCTCCTCCTCTCTCCTGCCGCTAACTGTAGCAACACGCCTCTACTGTATGCTTTATGAGCACACCAGACATTGAAAACAATAGTGTCCACACTGGTTAGAAAATTCTTGCAAGAACGGTTCCAGTTGATCTCAAGTTTAATTGTTTCCTTTGTTTCACGGATAAGAAGTATGTGCTATTGCGCCAAAGAATAGAAGGAGACACGTTGAGATCTTCTTTGAAGTCTCCGCTACACAAATAGACGCCCACGTTGCAACCGCCGGACCTTTTTGAATAGAGTGTTAAGGAATTTCTGTTGACCCATATTAGGCGCATAGAGATTAACTGTGGTAAATGTAGTATTGTTCAGATCACATACTAATACAAGAAATCTTCTTGTGCAGGGGTGTCAAACTCAGTTTCTTCTCGGGCCGCATCAGCATTATGATTGCCCCCAAAGGGCTGGTTGAATCTGTAAGATTAGATGTCCAGAGCACCCCATCCCCTCTTACATCAGATGTCAAGAGCCCCCCCCACCATCAGAATTTAAGAGTTCCCCACCCTCCCTTACCTTGTGCTGCTGCTGGGAAGAAGCTGGGGAGTTGCTGGGAAGAAGAAAGTGCAGGGTCTAGAGGAGGACCAAAGGAGGGTTAGAACTCTCCTGTAGCTGCAGGAGAGGTGCGAGGGCCACATAAAATAGCCTGGAAGGGTGGATTCAGCCCACGGGCCTTGTGTTTGACACCTCTATATGTAATCCTTGTGCATACATTCAGGCTGGGTTCACACTGATGTGATGCGAGAACCACCACAATTTCTGTGTGGGTTCCTGCATTGCATCTGACTCACAGGCACTTCACACTGCTCTCTGCTAACCACTGCGGGTGTCAATGTAATCTTAATGACACCCCAAATCAGTTTGTAGAATGCAGTGCGAACTGTGAAATTGGCCAGGGATCGGATTGCATGGGTCTGAACTCCATGCAATCCAATTGCAGTGCGGACCAAATAAAGGGTCCTCCACCATTTCAGTTCCAATGCAATGCAATTTCAGCTATACAAACTGGTGGTGGTGTAATGGTGTGGGGGATATTTTCCTGGCACACTTTGGGCCCCTTAGTACCAAAAAACTTTGTTTAAACACCACAGTCTACCTGAGTATTGTTGCTGACCATGTCCATCCCTTTATGACTACATTGTACCCATCTTCTGATGGCTCAGTGTACTCATCTTCTGATGGCTCCTTCCAGCAGGATAAAGTCCATGTCACAAATCTCAAATCATCTCATTACTGGTTTCTTGAACATGACAATGAGGTCACTGTACTCCAATGTTCTCCACACTCACCAGATCTCAATCCAATAGAGCACCTTTGGGACGTGGTAGAACGGGAGATTGGCATCATGGATGAGCAGCCGACAAATCTGCAGCAACTGTGTGATGCTATCGTGTCACTATGGAGCAAAATCTTTGAGGAATCCTTCCAACACCTTGTTGAATCTATGCCAGAATTAAGGCAGTTCTGAAGGCAAAAGGGGGTCCAACCCGGTACTAGCAAGGTGTACCTAATAAAGTGGCCGGTGAGTGTAGTTCTTCTTTAACCTCCCTGGTGGTATGATTCTTTCCGATTTTAGGTGCTGATAGCGGTAGAATTATTTTGCTAGTAATTCTTAATGACGAGCAGCCCAAACCAATTATTTACATATGATTTTTTTTTTTACTGTGTGTTCTTCTTTATAACATCTCGGGTATGATAAAGTTTGAAACACAAAATCAAAAAATAATATAATAAATGACTATAAATCAGTTAAAGTATATATACTGTACATATATACGTTATATATATATATATATATATAAAAAAATATATACACATACATATATATATATATATATATATATATATACGTGTATATATATATATATATATATATATATATATATATATATATATATATATATATATACTGTGTATATATGTATACAGTACAGACCAAAAGTTTGGACCCACCTTCTCATTCCAAGAGTTTTCTTTATTTTCATGACTATGGAAATTGTAGAGTCACACTTCAAGAGGTAATCACCTGAAATGGTTTTCACTTCACAGGTGTGCCCTGTCAGATTTAATAAGTGTGATTTCTTGCCTTATAAATGGGGTTGGGACCATCAGTTGTGTTGTGCAGAAGTCAGGTGGATACACAGCTGATAGTCCTACTGAATAGACTGTTAGAATCAGGGCTGTCTTTAACCACTTGACGGCGGAGCGGTGTGACAAATGTTCTGGGCTGCCGTCATATGACGGCGGCCCATTCAGGCAGGGCAGGCGTGCGATCGTGTGCGCGCCGCCCTGCACTGTCGGTGGCGGCGTGTCCCCGGGACACAGAGCGTCACCGTCATGGGGGAAACAGCCAATGGGCATGGCTGTTTCCCACGTGATCGGCTGTGATCTAATCACACAGCCGATCACAATAGTAAAGCCCAGAAGATGACCGCGTATGCGCAATCGGGAGCGCGCAGCGCAGTCATGTCGGTGGCTCTGTGTTCCCTAGGAACCCAGCTAGTCACCGGCGGTAGTAAACAGCCACTGACAGTGACTGTTTACTATGTGATCGGCTGTGAATCCATTCACAGCCGATCACAAAATGTAAACACAGAGCAGTAACTCACTGTTACTAGCTCTTCTCCCCTCACACACAGTTTCCAGTGTGAGGAGAGCAGAGCCAGAAACAGTGAGTTACTGCTCTGTACACCTGTAAAAGTAAAAGCACACTAATAAAGGTCCCCACACAGTCCCCAGCCCCCCCCCCCCCCAATTACACCTTTCACCCAACAGTCTCCTCATCAGTGCCCAGAAATTGCCACCCATAAGGCTACGTTCACATCAGTGGCGGCCCGTGCATAGGGGGGGTGGGGTTTACGACCCAGAAAGGCGCCGATTGGCTGCCTTCTGGGGGCGTAACCTGGGCGCAGGAAAGAGCGCTTGGCCACCCCCACCTTCGTGATATCCTGCTTGTGATTGGTCCAGTCTACAGCCTGGACCAATCATCCAGGACATCGATCACTGACGTCGCAATGGGGGAGGTGCCGGTGCGTGCGTCAGTCACTCACCGTCACCGCCGCTAACTTCCCGCCGGTTCCCACCGCAGAAGAGGATGAGGGAGAAGCCACTCACCTTCCCGCCGCCGCTCACCTTCCCGCCGCCGCAGAAGAGGACGAAGGATCGAGGAGGGGAGAAGCCGCCGCCGATAGCCGAGCCGCCGCCAGGTAAGTACATTGGGTTGAAGGGAGCACGCACACTGGTCTCTGCAATCATTGGGGTACAATGCTGTGGGCACTCTGCAATCATTGGGGTACAATGCTGTGGCATTCTGCAATCATTGGGGTACAATGCTGTGGGCACTCTGCAATCATTGGGGTACAATGCTGTGGGCACTCTGCAATCATTGGGGTACAATGCTGTGGCACTCTGCAATCATTGGGATACAATGCTGTGGGCACTCTGCAATCATTGGGGTACAATGCTGTGGCACTCTGCAATCATTGGGGTACAATGTTGTGGGCACTCTGCAATCATTGGGGTACAATGCTGTGGGCACTCTGCAATCATTGGGGTACAATGCTGTGGCACTCTGCAATCATTGGGGGACAATGCTGTGGCACTCTGCAATCATTGGGGTACAATGCTGTGGGCACTCTGCAGTGATTGGGTACAATGCTGTGGCGCTCTGTAGTGATTGGGGACAATGCTGTGGTGCTCTGCAGTGATTGGGGACAATGCTGTGGCGCTCTGCATTGAAAGGGGCTCGCGCGCTGAACTCTGCATTGATGGGGGCACGGAACAGTGTTCATTGCATTGAAGGGGGCACAGCACAGTTGCATTGAAGGGGGCATGCACGCTGAACTCTGCATTGTGGGGGCACAGCACAGTGTTCATTGCATTGAAGGGAATGATTGAAGATCGGAATATCCCCAGATCTCTATAAAGAGGACCTGGCACTGCTCCAGCTATCACAAGGGATATTGTTCATCCCTTCTGAGTAGCCATAAAAGTAAATAAAAAAAATTGTAAAAAAAATTAAAATAAAAAAAAAATGGAAATCCCCCCTGTCCCCCCATGGTCATGCGCAAAGGCAAATGCATATGTAGGTCACACACACACATATATCAATGGCGTTCCCACCGCACATCACACATGAGTTATTGCCTCAAACGTTGTAGCAAGAATATTATATGCAATGATTATAGCGCTAAGTGTCCTGTGTAACACTAAACTGGTAAACTGTAAAGGCTTTTAAAGCATCGTCTATGGATAATTTATTGTGTCGTTCCATTTGTTTGCTCAATTTTAAAGCTTGACATGTTAGGTGTCTATTTACGTGGCTTAACATCATTTATATTTGACCAAACCATTAGGTCTTCTACTGTGTTTTTGTGCATTAAAACGCATTATTGGCCCCCCAAATAGATTAGCAATTGAAAAACAGCTGCGCAAATACCGTGTGATATAAAAAAACTGCAACACCCACAATTTAATCCTCTCATGCCCCTGCTTTAAAAAAAATGTTTTGGGGTTCTAAGTAATTTTCTAGCAAAAAATGCTGATTTTACATATTTGCATCTGCCACTTTATAACTTACTACATAGTTATTACTACACAGATGGTAGAATTGATTCTCGTGCCATTCAAGATATTGGCAGAGGCTCTTTATATACTTGATTTTGTTTCTATATTTAGAGCAATTAAAGTATTGTGTTTACGCCTATGTGCCCGCCTTTATGGGTGATTACATTAACTTGGTACACACCCTCTATTTGTCTTGTAGCACCCTACAGGTAGGTGCTAGGTAAGTATATATTGGGCCTTGTCTGCCTAACAGCAGGGCTGTGATTTGTTAGGTAGGGTGTCAGGGCTTCCAGATGTGCCTGCTGAAGGGAAGGTATCCCCACTGGCTTCTGTGAGAGGCTTCTCATAGGGCAGTGTGGGAAGCCCAATCAGGGGACACATCCCAGCTTGTAACTACCCCAGAAGGCAGATTAGGCTGCAAATGATTCTGGGAGTGGGTATAAGTTTGGGGGAAGTGCATGACAGGGTGTCTTTGGGGGGAGCAGAGTCCCAGGAAGGAGAGTGCGGCTGTCTCTCCTCCTGTCTGAGGAAGGAGGATGTCGCGGGTTGTCGTCCGAGTATCCAGAGAGTGCTGAGTTGAGCTGAGGGGATCCGGTGTGCCGAGAACCTACGGAGAGAGAGAGGGGGGGGTCCAGTCCCAGGAAAGCCTACACAGGTTGTGAGTACTGCGGATTGTCCCTGGGGGTCTGCCTAGAGTCAGAGGGGACCACTCCGGGAGAGGTTCTGGGATCCAGTGTCAGCTAGCTGTAAAGGGGGTACCTAGGTAGAGGACCCTGAAGTTGCAAAGGGGGTACATAGTCAGTGGACCCTGAAGAGTTCAAGGTCAAAGGGGGCACCTGCAGTTTGGGCCCTGAATTGTACAGAGTGTGCCAGTTACAGTGACAGTTATACAGAGTTCTACAATATACTACCTCAAGCTGTGCCAGGCGGGGGAAAGTATTCAGTGACTTTTACTGCACAACAGTGTCAGGAGTTCTATGGTTCTCAGTCTTGGATCTACTGGACTATAAGTCGGGGATTCAACACTTCTTCTGCTATACAGAGTGTTCTCAGTGTCAGTGAGCGTTGGCTGGCGCCGGCTGGCGTCAAGGAAGCGCCAACGGGCATTTTCAGGATCAAAGTCCCAATTGTAATTAGTTTGAGCCTAAAGGAGTATCCCACTCATTCCCTTCTCCCATCCCCTTTAATTTATAATAAAAACCCAAAAACAAAGATGCTGGAGTTGTCGCTGCTTCAGTTGTCACACCCAGGGACTTAGCTCACATGGGCTGGAGAGGATTCCGGTACAAATGGCAGACCCACATCAGGCCACAGGCCTGGAAACCAAGTTGCTACGGTCTAAAGAGTGCTTATGTCCTTTTTCTTTTTTTACTAAATGCACCAGCATTCTCTTTGTATCTCCGGTAATGTACCTGTGGTGAAAAGTGCATTCTTTGTGATATACAGTTTCTCTATTGTTTTTTTTTTTTTTCTTGTGTAAAATTTAGCGGCCTCTCGGCCCCTGGGCCTTAGCACAGAGAGGCCGCATATTTGTGTGAATTGCAGTCAATAGCGCTTTGCAGACAACGGATTTTTGGATGACATGACAGCCAACTACGGTGGTCATGTGATCTTAAGCTATGCCCCGCCTCTGGGCATCTTAACCCCTTCATTCCTAAGCCTTTTTCTGACACTTGTTGCTTACAAGTTAAAGCCAGTATCTTTTGCTAGAAAATTACCTAGAACCCCCAAACATTTTATATATATATATTTCTCTATCATCCATTGACAGACGCAGCTCCATATAATTCTTCACCATTGGGTTATGCTATAATACATCATACTGTATATTTTCTTGAAAACTACACTCAAACTAATTTTAGTGCACAAAATTAGACCCAGTTTTTCTGGTAAAATATAAAAGATGGCGCTGTGTCCGGTAATACGCCACCAACACCAAGACTGAAAATTGCGCACTCCTGTGAAATGGCAACAACTGCGGTACCTGAGATTGTCCATTGGAAACACTTTAAAAGCCTTTATAGGTTATCCGTGGGCTCTGGCACTAGAATGTTTTCTCTCACTATGAGGTTCATAGCGATACCTTACATGTGTGATGCAATCATTCTTTACATATGCATGCCAGACCTAAGCACACAATTGCATTTGGCATGATCATGGGGGCAGGCGGGAGTCATTTAAATTGTTCATTTTTAATATTATTTTTTTTTATTTGCATTTTTTTTTGTTACACTCTTTTAACCACTTCCTTACCGCTGGGTGTCATATGACATCCAGGGGTTTAGGTGGGGATATCTGAATGATGGGTGCAGATGCAGGCATCATTCAGATAATATTTTTTTCAGCCTGCGATTCCCTTCACCATAAGAGCAATCATAGTGGCTGTTCAGTCGTTTGATTGTTCTTATAGGTGGCGGGAGAGGACATCTGCCCCTCCCGCCACCCTCCTGTGCTTCTACTGACTCTCCCGTGCGATCGGCGTGCCGGGGAAAGGAATCGTCCGCCGGCGGAAGTACACCATAGAGACTGCTGAGGACCAGATGGTCCCCTGCAGTCTCTTTGACTCTCGAAGGCCAGGGTGTGAGGTGATGACGTCACGCCTGGCCTGGCAGTTGTTAATACTGCTGTGACCTCGGCTGGATACTTAAGATCGTTTTTTTAATTTTTTTTTATTTCAGGCTTTCCAGCCTGTAGGAGAGATCTGAGGTCTTATTGACCCCAGATCTCTCCATAAAGAGAACCTGTCATGCACTATTTCTATTACAAGAGATGTTTACAGTCCTTGTAATAGGAATAAAAGTGATAAAATAAATAAATAACTAAATAAAATATTAAAAAAAAAATAAAAATTAAAGTGCCCTTATCCCCGCCTGCTCACATGCAGAAGAGAACGCATGCGTTCGTCATGGCCACATATGTAATATGTAAATGGAGTTCAATCCATACATGTGAGGTATCGCCACAAACGTTAGAGTGAGAGCAACAATTCTAGCACAAGACCTCCCCTGTAACTCTAAACTGGTAACCTGTAAACTTTTTTAAAGCATTGCCTATAGAGATTTTTAGGTACCAAGGTTTGGCGTCATTCCACGAGTGTGCGCAATTTTAAAGCCTGACATGTTAGGTATCTATTTACTCGACATAACATAATCTTTCACATTATACAACAAAATTGGGCTAACTGTAGTGTTTTTTTTTATTTTTTTATTTATGAAAGTTATTTTTTTCCCATAAAAGCGCATCTGAAAAATTTCTGCGCAAATACCGTGTGATATATATAATATTTGCGGGTTACGAGTAATTTTCTAGCAAAAAAATGATGAATTTTACATGTAGGAGCGGAGTGCCAGAAAAGACCTGGTATGGAAGTGGTTAAAATATATTTTTTCATTCAACTTTATTGCTATTACAAGGGGTGGACAAGACCCCCTGTGATAGCTTTGGCCGGTGACAGGCACTCCTCGTGGAGAAATCAAGGGTCTGTTAGATCGTCGATCCCTCCTCTGCCCTACAAGACAGCTGATCAGACAGAGGTCTGATTTTTTTTTTTAATACACATTTTGTTTTTTTTTGCTAAAATATAATAGATAATGTTGCATCAGGTAAATAGATACCAAACTTGTCATGTGCATGCTTGTGAAATGGTGACAAACTGCACTACCTAAAATTGTCCATAGGCAATGCTTTAAAAGCCTTTAAGTGCCGGTTCACATTTCTGCGATGTGGGAACGCTGGGAATATACAGCGTGTTCCCGCATCGCATCCGCACCACTGGCAGTTCACACTGCCATATGCGACAGGCTGGGGGTGTCAATTAACAGTTAACAACACCCCCAGATCAGATCGCATATCGCAGTGCAATCTGAAAGTTTGCACAGAATCGGATCGCCCTAGTGTGAACCACCATGTGATCCGATTCTGCTGCGGACCAAAAAAAGGGTCCTGTGCGAGTTAGGTGCGATTGCGGTGCAAATTCAGCCATACAAACTGTACCGCACAGAGATGGCATGTAGTTTTAGGAGCAGTGCGCTCCGAATTACATGTGATCTCTGTGATCGCACAAGTGTGAACCGGCACTTTTTTTTCGTTGGAAAATTCGTCATCAGGTACGGAAAGTGACGACGGCGATGATTCCGATGTCTCTTCCTGGCACAAAACTCTGTTGAAAATTCTGAAGAATCATTTGATATACTTCCCAAATTCCACAAGCTATTTGCTAGGAAGAGACATCAGAATCGTCGCTGTCGTCACTTTCCGTACCCGATGACGAATTTTCCCACGAATCGCTATCGCTCAGTTCTTAAAGTAACTCCGTTTCGCTGTCGCTGTTTTCCAGTTCGTCTAAAAGTGCTTTTGCGCAAAAAGAAAACTTTTTGGACGCCATGGTCGTTCTCTATTTTCCGGGCACAAAGAACTGGAAAAGCACAGGCAGGGCACTGGAAAAGTCACCCGGTGAAATCCTGTGGTTAAATGGGATGACACAGTGTAATCCGTTAGGATCACAGCTTTGTATCATGTCATTTGGTGTATTTACACTTGAATTTGCCGCCGGTTCCACCCCCCTGCGTCGCAACGCTCGCAGGGAAGAGAACTGGAAGGCAAGTGCCAGCAATCGTAAGTGCTTAACCGCTTGCCGACTGCTCACAGTATATTTACTGCGGCAGTCAGCCCCTCACAGGCAGAGCGACGTAGGTCTACGTCGCTAGCCTGTAAGGCTCTGGGGAGCGAGCGCGCGGTCACGGAACCCCCGCGCGTGTGACCGGCGGACCCGATGTCCGCCGGTCACTCTGCAATCGGGGGGGGGAGCGGGAGAAAGGCAGGCGGCTAATGTAAACAAGCCGCCTGTCATTCTCCCCTGTGTAGGAATGGTGATTATACGGTTCTACTATGTAGGACCGTTGATCACTGTTCCTACACCTCAAGCCACAGCCAATCACAGTTAGAATCACGCCCCTAGGGACACACATAACCCCTCCCTCTCAAAAAAAGTTAACCCCTTCACTACCAGTGTCATTTTTACAGTAACAGTGCATATTTATAGCACTGATTACTGCAGTAATGTCACTGGTAACCCCAAAAGTGTCAAAAATGTCATTCAAGGGTCCGATCTGTCCGCCCCAATGTCGCAGTCCCGCAAAAAAAATTGCAGATCGCCGCCATTACTCGTTAAAAAAAAAAACAACAAAAATGACAAAAATCTTTCCCTTTGTTAGTAAACATGATAACTTTTGCGCAAACCAATCAAAATAAGCTTTTTGCGATTTTTTTGTTACCAAACATATGTAGCATAAAACAAATTGGCCGAAAATGTTAAAAAATTTAGATTTTTACATTTTTTTGGGGGGGGAATTTCATATAAAAAAATGTGAAAAATATTGTTATTTTTGCAAAATTGACGCTTTTTTTTGTTTATAGCGCATGATCAAAAAATCGCACAGGTGATCAAATGGGGGATCGGATGAGAGAGGACCGCCTGTCCGCTCTCATCAGATCCGATCCGATTACTGAACGGATGGAAAAATAGGGTTTCCATCCGTCCAGATTTCATGGACAGGATCGGATGCGGGTGGCAGCGGGTGTCAGTGGAGGTGTCTCCGCTGACATCCGCTGCCCCATAGAGCTGCATGGAGGATCCGATCAGATCCACCTAAAAAACTGACAGGCGGATCTGATCGGATCGCCCGTGTGAAAGAGTCCTAAACCTTTCACTGCCAAGATTTCTGCTAGGAGGGGGAATTGGGGGGGGGGGGGGGGGAGTGAGTTGGGAAAAAGATTTGAACTGTGGGGGGGGGGCCCTGTCAGGTGAGATGTTTGGGGCCCTGTCAGGAGGCTTTTCGGGGCCCCTGTGATTTCTAATGGCAGCTCTGATCCTGAGTGTGAAAAAGTGATTTCTCTTCCCTCCAACTAGAAAGGAGGAGAGAAAACACTGACAGATCATTTACAGCACAAATCGGGTCCAGGTCTCTATTGTCCCCCCCCCCTACACACACATATCCAGACACTGGACCCGACCTCACTGGTAAGGTGACATGACAGCTAATGACACTTACCGTCTCTCCTGGATACAGATGATTAGATATAGAAGCTGTGGCTGTAGTGTCAGAAAAATCCGCTGTAGGGCGCTGTGACGGCAGTGACAGGAGACACTCCCTCTCCCTGGCAATCACAGTAAAAATGGCGCCGCTCCGCCTGCGCGTGCCACACGTCACATGATCCGCCTGCCCCCTGCACCAATCAGAGGAAGCGCGAGTCCACCTCCGCGCGCTGCCAGTGAGGCCGCTCATCCCCGATGCTTACTGACAGGAGTGACAGAGCTGGGGAGGGGATTAGACTTTCTCCTCCCTCCAGCCTGGAGGTGGCAATAGAGAGCGCCGCTGTATAGTGAGGTAAGGCTGCCCGTCCTCCCTCTATCACCTGGTCACATGGCTGGAGGGAGGAAAACGATGCCTCCCGGTGTGGTGGTAAGTACAAGGGGGGAGAACTCAGCCCTTCCCTCTCCTCCTCATCCTTAGAGCCCTCTCACCTACCCCTCTGCTCTCTTCCCTAGAACCCCATCTCCTCACCCCCCCCATCTCCTCACCTACCCCCCCCATCTCCTCACCTACCCCCCCATCTCCTCACCTACCCCCTCCCCCCATCTCCTCACCAACCCCCCCCCCATCTCCTCACCTACCCCCCCATCTCCTCATCTATCCCCCCCATCTCCTCACCTACCCCCCCCATCTCCTCACCTACCCCCCCCCCCCCATCTCCTCACCTTCCCTCCCCATCTCCTCACCTTCCCCCCCCCCTCCTCACCTACCCCTCCCCCCCCCATCTCCTCACCTACCCCCCCATCTCCTCACCTACCCCCCCCATTCTCCTCACCTACCCCCCCCCCATTCTCCTCACCTACCCCCCCCATTCTCCTCACCTACCCCCCCCCCCATTCTCCTCACCTACCCCCCCCCCCCATTCTCCTCACCTACCCCCCCCCCCCATCTCCTCACCTACCCCCCCCCCCAGGCTTATATTATATGGAGCCCAGAAAATGTCATTGGTAATCCTTGGTAAAGTCTACCAGTAAATCTATCAGTGCTTTTCCCATCAGCCTGTCAGTCTATTCTCTTTTTATTTATTGATTTATTTTACCATGAAAGCAGACATTTTATTTTCTACATTTTCATCTTATTTTTTTATTTCCATGACTTTCTTGCATTTATAAAGCATTTCTCTGCTAAAGCCCCCCTCTGGACGAACCCTTCACCACTTTATCCAAAACAACAGCAAAACCATAAATGTTGGCTTAGTGCCGCTTCACATTTCTGCCATCACAGAGATGGCATGTAATTCTGAGCGCACTGCTCCTAAAATAACATGCCATCTCTGTGCGCTGCAAATTCACCCATACAGATTGTATGACTCAATTCCCACCGCAATCGCACCCATCTCGCACAGGACCCTTTATTTGGTCCGCAGCAGAATCGGATCGCATGGTGGTTCACACTAGTGTGATCCGATTCTGTGCCAACTTATAGATTGCACTGCGATATGCCATCTGATCTGGGGGTGTCGTTAACTTTTAATTGACACCCCCAGTGTATGGCATATGGCAGTGTGAACTGCCAGGGGTGCGGATGCGATGCGGGAACACGCTGTATATTCGCAGCGTTCCTGCATCGCAGAAATGTGAACCGGCACTTATACAATAATTTTTAATGTATATTTATGAAAATCCATGAGTAAAAATACATTGTAATTAAAAATAGCCAACAATAAAATTACTTTAAAAATATATTTTATGCATCAATAATAGTGGTGGGGGAGGGGATGTATGCTCAGAAATGAGGACACCCGTTGATTGAAAAGAGGGGGTCTCATGGATTTTGTATGCAGTGAAGTAACAATTGCCACCACAGTCCATGCAGCTGCTATGGTGCCTGGGTGGGGGGGCTCTGACCCTGTACCCCCATTGTGACATTTCCAATAAAAAGAGCTGATGTTAGATATATAGGGGTCTTCAGGATCATTATTGTCCTTTGTCACTAATTCCCCTTTGCAGACTGTGCAGTAAAAATAATTTATCTGTCTTAGTAGAGAACCCCCTCTCTTCCTCACCCCCCTCTCTTCTTTTCACCCCCCCTTTCCTTAGAACCTCCCTCTTCCTCAGACCCACCCCTCTCCTCATACCCCATAGCACACTCCATGCGTCTCCCAACACTCTCCTATACCCCATAGCACACATAACATAGTGATGATGACATGGAAGGGGGCGGTAACCGTTTCGTCTACTGCACCCCCGCGTCATCACGTTCATGCGGCCGGCCCGCCCTCCAGTGACGCTTCCGCTGCCTCATTGGTTGATAATCTCCCGGCTGTTACTGCTGCTGCTAGCCAGTCACAGTGTCTCCAGGCAAACTGCGGCCGGCCCTCCCCGCTGCCTGATTGGGTCATCTCCTCGGCTGCTGCTGCTGCTGGCCACTGACTGACAGTAAGGGCAAACTGCGGACCCGGAAGGACACCTACCTGTACCAGTGCTATACTCTGAATGTAAAAATGCCCCCCCCAGTGTTCTTTAGCCCCCTCAGTGTTCTTTAGCCCCCCCCCCCAGTGTTCCTTAGCCCCCCAGTGTTCTTTAGCCCCCCCCAGTGCTCTTAGTCCCCCCAGTGCCCTTAAGCCCCCCCCCCGATGCTCTTCAGCTCTCCACAGTGCTTTTCATCTCTTCCACCCCCCCCCCCCCCCATGCTTTCTGGCTCCCCCAGTGCTCTCCAGCTCCCTGGCTCCCCCCTCAGTGATTTCCAGTTCCCCCCAGACAGTGCTCTCCAGTCCCCCCCCCCCCCCTCTCCCCCTGTGCTCTCCATCCCCCTGGGTGCTCGACGCCGAATAAAAAAAAAACTGACTGCATTCAAAACAGCCAAACTTGGTGTTTTGAATGCTTTTCGGTGCTGGGGGGGGGGGGGGGGTTGGGGTCTTTTAGACACCCAGATCCCTCCACAAGGAGTACCTGCAGAAAAAAAAAAGAATAAAAAAAAAAAAAAAATACCAATATCCGATCACCAAAATGTCAGTATCGGCATTAAAAAAACGATATCCGTCGATCGCCACTAATTTTAACCCACCTCCCCTCTTCTGCATTTGTGGTACTGTCAGTATTAATAACCCCCTCCCCCCACATTGGTGGTCATGGAATGGGTTACATTTCATTGCCATTGACCACCAATGTGGGAAAGGGGGTTAATTATACTGACACTTGTGCTAGGGGTTAATAATGCAGCCTCTGACATCAATATTGGGGGGTTTAATGTGTCCACTGACATCAATACTGGGGGGTTTAATGCCTCCACTGACATCAATACTGGGGGGTTTAATGCCTCCACTGACATCAATATTGGGGGGTTTAATGCGTTCACTGACATCAATGCTGGAGGGTCTTTATTATGTCCACTGATATCAATGCTGGAGGTCTTTAATGCATCCACTGACATCAATGGCGGGGGCTATTAATGTATTCACTGACATCAGTGCTGGGGGTCTTTATTGCATCCACTGACATTAATGCTGGAGGTCTTTATTGCATCCACTGACATTAATGCTGGGGGTCTATATTGCGTTCACTGAACTCAATGCTGGAGGTCTTTAACCACTTTATGACCGCCCGCCTCACGAGCAGGCAGCTAGGGGGCAAGCGCTCGTCAGTGGGAAAGCTGATGCACAGGGCAAGCGGCTCCAATTGCCGCCTGACACCCGCGATTGTTCCCCGCTGAGAGAGAAGAACGGTCAGCTGTTGAAAACACAGCCGGCCTTCCTTCTCCCTGGAATGATCATAGCGCCCCTGTGATCCTGCTATATAGGAACACAGGTCTCTGTGATCATTTCACAAGCCACGCCTCTAGGTACACATTTAACCCCTGATCACTCAGTGTTAACCCCTTCCCTGCCAGTGTCATTAGTACAGTAACAGTGCATATTTTTAGCACTGATTACTGTAGTAATGTCACTGGTCCCCCCAAAAGTTTCAAAAATGTCAGTCAGGGGTCCGATCTGTCCGCTGCAATGTCGTAGTCCCGCTAAAAATCGCAGGTCGCGACCATTATTAGTAAAAAAATTAAAATTACATAAATCTTTCCCATAGTTAGTAGACGCGATAACGTTTGCGCAAACCAATCAAAATACGCTTATTGTGATTTTTGTTTACCAGAAATATGTAGCAGAAAACAAATTGGCCAAAAATGTAAAAAAATTTAGATTTTTAAATTTTTTTGGGGGAATGTTATATAGCAGAATGTAAAAAATATTGTTTTTTTTTTTTTTCAGAATTGTCGCTCCTTTTTTTGTTTATAGCGAAAAAATAAAAATCGCACAGGTGATCAAATATCACCAAAAGAAAGCTCTATTTGTGGGAAATAAAGGACATCATTTTTATTTATGTACAGCGTCGCAAGACTGCGCAATTCTTCGTTAAATTAACGCAGCGCCGAATCACAAAATATGGCCTGGTTATTAAGGGGGCAAATCCTTCCGGTCCAGAAGTGGTTAATGCATCAATAGACATCAATGCTGGGGGGTTTTAATGCATCCACTGACATCATTCCTGGGGGTCTTTACTGCATCCACTGACATCAATGCTGGGGGTCTTTACTGCATCCACTGACATCATTGCTGGGGGTCTTTACTGCATCCACTGACATCATTCCTGGGGGTCTTTACTGCATCCACTGACATCAATGCTGGGGGTCTTTACTGCATCCACTGACATCATTGCTGGGGGTCTTTAATGCATCCACTGACATTAATGCTGGGGGGTTTTATTGCGTCCACTGACCTCATGATGGGGGGGTTTTAATGCGTCCACTGACATCAATGCCGCTGGCCTCCCGCAGTCGTCTGAGAAACTGATAGAAGACCCACCTGCTTATGTAAACAAAGCAGGCGAGTCTTCTGTCAGACAGGCAAGGAGAGATCAGGAGTTTCAGCTAAGCTGAAACCCCGATCTCTCTGTGCCTATTACAGAGCCCCCCCCCCCCCCCCCCAGTCAATCACTTTTAGGCATACATTAACTCCTTTGATCACCCTCAGTGTTAACCCCTTCCCTGCCAGTGTCATTTATACAGTAACCGTGCATATTGTTTAGCACTGAATACTGTATTTTGTCACTGGTCCCCAAAAAGTGTCAAAAATGTCAGTTAGGGGGCCAATCTGTCTGCCAAAATGTCGCAGTCCTGATAAAAAATGCTGATCGCCGCTATTTCTAATAAAAACAAAAAAATGTATAAAAATGTAAAAAAACGATTCCGTAGTTTGTAAACACTATAACTTTTGCGCAAACCAATTAAAATTCTCTTTTTGTGATTTTTGTGTCATATTGATAAATTTGCTACAGTTTTCTTTTTATGTATTGTATAGAAAGCTTGTATATGGGTAAACAAGAAATGAAAATAAAGATGAATTCAATTTAAGAAAAGAAAATTACTTAGCACACCCAAACATTATATATATATAATATATTTCTTGTCGTTTTGAATACTTTGAAGCGCAGAGGAGGGGTTTGGAGTCTTTTAGACCCCAGATCCCTCCATAAAGAGTACCTGTTGCTGCCTATTACTGTCACAAGGGATGTTTACATTCCTTGTCAAAGCAGTAAAAGCGATCAGGAAAACTATTTTTAGAGGGGCAGTGTAAAAAAGAGAAAAAAGAAAAAAATGAAAAAAAAAAAGAAATTTTTTAAAATCGCCCCATCCCTTTGTGCTTGCACCCCAAAGAAAACGCATAGGTAAGTCGCGCCCACAAATGTAAACCGCGTTCAAATCACACATGCGAGGTATCGCCGTGATCTTTAGAGCGAGCGCAATAATTATACCACAATACCTCCTCTTTATCTCTAAACAGGGAAATGTTTAACATTTTTAAATCATGCGCTATGGAGATTTTTAAGTGCTGTAGTTGGTCGCCATTCCACAAGTGTGCGCAATTTTAAAGCATGACACGTTAGCTATCTATTTACTCGGCATAACATCATCTTTAAAAAAATTATACAAAAAAAAAAAATAAGCAAATTTTACGGTTTAGTTTTTTTTTAAAATTCATTGAACCGTATTTTTTTAAAACAAATTGCGTTTAAAAGACCGCTGTGCAAATACAGTATGACATAAAATGTTGCAACAACGGTCATTTTATTAATTAGGGTCTCTGCTAAAATATATCTGCATTTTTGAATTCTTTGGATTTTTTCAATCTGCTTCTATTGGCTGCCGAGTAAACCGGAAGTGACGTGGCTTCCAGATTACATCGCTTCTGGGTTACTACATCGGAAACACACAACCACTTCGACAAAATGACATACGGGTACGTGATTTTGCGTGAAGTGGTTAAATGTGTATTTTTTTCCAAATTTAGGTTTGAAAGACTGCTGCGCAAATACAGTGTGACATAAAATATTACAACGACCGCCATTTTATTCTCTATTGTCTCTGCTAAAAAATAACTCTCTAATGTTTGAGGGTTCCAAGTAGCTACATAGTTACATAGTTAGTGAGGCTGAAAAAAGACATCAGTCCATCCAGTTCAACCTATGATGTGTGTGTGTGTTTGCTTTTAACCGTACATTGTATACCCCTGTATGTTGTGGTCTTTAAGGTGTCCATCCAATAGTTTTTTGAAACTATCAATGCTCCCCGCTGATACGACTGCTTGCGGAAGAGAATTCCACATCCTTACCGCTCTTACAGTGAAGAACCCCTTACGCACTTTAAGGTTAAACCGCCTTTCCTCAAGTTTTAGTGAGTGGCCACGTGTCTTATTGTATCTCCTTTCTCTGAATAGTTTGTTCCTTATGCTAGGGTCGCCAGTACAGTATTTGTACATTGATATCATATCCCCCCTCAATTGTCTCTTCTCCAGAGAGAATAGGTTCAGTGCTTGTAGTCTTTCCTCATAGCTGATGTCCTCCATTCACCTAATTATTTTTGTTGCCCTTCTCTGGACTTTCTCCAGTTCCAGCACATCCTTCCTGAGGACCGGTGCCCAGAACTGGACAGCATACTCCAGATGTGGCCGGACCAGAGTCTTGTAGAGTGGAAAAATAATCTCTTTATTTCTGGAGTGAATCCCCTTTTTTATACAACCCAGCATTCTGTTGGCTTTGCTTGCAGCGGCTTGGCATTGCATGCCACTTCCAAACCTGTTGTCTACCAGTACCCCCAGGTCCCTTTCCATCCTAGACTCACCCAGAGGTCCCCCCCCTAGTGAGTAGCTTGCTTTCTGGTTTCTGGCCCCCAAGTGCATTACTTTACATTTTTCTACATTAAATCTCATCTGCCATGTAGTTGCCCACCCCGTTATTTTGTTCAGGTCTGCTTGCAAGATTTCCACATCCTGCATAGAAGATATTGGCATGCCTAATTTAGTATCATCTGCAAATACTGAGATTGTACTAGATATCCCCTCCCCTAGATCATTTATGAATAAATTAAACAGGATTGGTCCCAGGACAGAACCCTGGGGGACCCCACTTTGCACACCCGCCCAATCAGAGTACTCCCCATTAATCACCACCCTCTGGACTCTCCCCTGGAGCCAGTTCTCTATCCAGGTACTCACCTTATGGTCCATACCTAACTTCCTTAGTTTGTACAGTAAGCGTTTGTGGGGAACGGTGTCAAAGGCCTTTGCAAAGTCCAGATACACCACATCCACAGGCTTACCTTTATCTAGGTGGCAGCTCACTTCATCGTAGAAGGTTAATAGATTGGTTTGGCATGAACGATTTTTCATGAATCCATGCTGATTACTACTGATAATACAGTTTTCATTACTAAAGTCTTGTATGTGGTCCCTTATCATCCCCTCCAAAATTTTGCAGACTACTGATGTTAGGCTGACCGGCCTATAGTCACCCGGGATATATCTCGGCCCCTTTTTAAATATTGGTACCACGCTGGCTTTTTTCCAATCAGCTGGCACCATACCTGTCTGTAAACTATCCTTAAAGATCAAGAATAATGGTCTGGCAATCACCTGGCTGAGCTCATTAAGAACCCTTGGGTGCAAGCCATCCGGTCCCGGGGATTTATTTATGTTAAGTTTCTCTAGTTTCTCTAGTTTAGCTCTAAGTCTATCCTCTGTTAGCCATGGCGGCACTTCCTGAGGTGTATTATTTAGTTCGGCCTTACAAGCAAGTGTTGCCCCCCGATTCCTTTGTGAAGACTGAAGAAAAGAAATTATTTAACACTTCCGCCTTTTCTCTGTCCTCAGTGGCCATTTTTCCTTTATCATCTTTTATGGGGCCAATGTGTTCTGGCCTCGCTTTCTTACTGTTTATATACTTAAAGAACTTCTTGGGGTTTTTTTTACTCTCCTCCGCTATATGTCTCTCGTGTTCTATTTTAGCCGCCCTGATTTCGTCTTTACATTTCTTATTACACTCTTTGTAGTGCTTAAATGCTGCCAATGACCCCTCAGTCTTGTATTTTTTGAAGGCCTTTTCTTTAGCTCTAATATACATTTTTATGTTGGAGTTTAGCCACCCAGGGTTTAGTTTTGCTCTTTTAAATTTATTTCCCTTTGGAATGCACTGGCCCACCCCCTTGTTAAGTATGCTCTTGAAGCACTCCCATTTTTCCTTCGTGTTCTTTGTTCCCAGGGTTCTATCCCATTTGATATTTTCTAGCAGCGAGCGCAGTTTAGGGAAATTGGCTCTTTTGAAATTCAGTGTCCTTATATTACCCTTGTGTTTCCTATTACTGTAATTAATACTGAAACCAATTGACCTATGGTCACTGTTCCCTAAGTTGTCCCGTATTTCTATATCCGTGAGCAGGTCTGTATTGTTGGTAATCAGTAGGTCAAGTACCGCATTGTTTCTTGTCGGTGCATTCACCATCTGACCCATGAAATTGTCCTGCAAAACATTTAGGAACTGCCGAGCCTTGGCTGAATGCGCGGTTCCTTCTGCCCAGTCTATATCAGGATAATTAAAGTCCCCCATTATAATGACATTTCCCATCCTTGCTGCCAATCCTATCTGTAACATGAGGTCCACCTCACCCTCCTCCCTCTGGTTTGGGGGCCTATAGCATACGCCCAATATTACCTTCCCCACCGTGCCTTCCCTTTGAAGCTCTACCCATAGGGATTCTGCCTCGTCCATAGCTCCATTATTAATATCATCCCTCATATTTACCTGTATACTGTTCTTAATATACAAACATACCCCTCCCCCTTTTTTACCCTCTCTATCTCTGCGATAAAGGGAATACCCCTGAATGGTCGCCATCCAGTCATGAAGCTGTCAAACCAAGTCTCAGTTATCCCCACAAAATCTAAGTCCTCCTCAAACATCAGCAGCTCCAGCTCTCCTATCTTGTTGGCCAGGCTTCTGGCATTGGTATATAAGCCTCGTAATTTTGATGTTTTTAGGCTGCTCTCTTGATTTTTCCCCATACCCACCCTGGGTATAGGAGCTCCGAACACCCTACCGCTAATGCCCCCATTTCTGCCCTCTGAAACTTGCTTTCCACTGGCTAATTCTACATCTGTACCCTCCCCCCCATTCCCTAGTTTAAAAGCCCCTCTAACTTTTTGGCCATCCTCGCACCCAGTACGGCTGCACCCACCCCATTTAGGTGCAATCCGTCCCTACCAAAGAGCCGGTGACCGACTGAGAAGTCGGCCCAGTTCTCCAGGAACCCGAAACCCTCCTTACTACACCAGCTCCTCAGCCACTCGTTAACTTCCCTAATCTCCCGCTGCCTCTCTGGTGTGGCTCGAGGTACAGGTAGTATTTCGGAAGATACTACCTTGGAGGTCCTAGTCCTCAACTTAGCGCCTAAGTCCCTGAAATCGTTTAGGACTCTTCGTCTTCCTCTGCCTATGTCATTGGTACCCACGTGTACCATGACAGCTGGGCCTTCCCCAGCCCCACCCAATAATCTGTTCACCCGATCCGCAATGTGCCGAACCCGAGCGCCCGGCAAACAACAGACTGTTCGGCGCACACGGTCTTTGTCACAGATTACACTGTCTGTCCTTCTAATAATTGAGTCCCCTACCACCAGCACCTGTCTTTCCTTTCCCTTTCTCCCGGCCTCACTGGAGGAGTTCTTCCCCTGGCAGCTAGGGGTGTCGCTCTGCTCCAGCAATGCTGGTCCCTGACTGGTTTCCCCAACATCACACAACGGGGCGTATCTATTGGGGTGCTCCAGCCCAGGATCAGCCTCCTTGCCTTGTCCCCTTCTACCCCTCCTAACTGTCACCCCTCTGCTCTGCTCTGATGCCTGCACCTCCGATACTCCGCCCACCTCTGTGCAGGCCCCTGTCTGCACCTGATTGGTACAATCCTGGCTCTCCTCCGGTATGGACATTCGTCTCAGTGTTGCCAGCTGCTTCCCTAGATTCAGGACCTGAGCTTCCAGGGAAGCAACGTGCTTACATTTTGCGCATTTGTATTCGCCCTCGATCGCATGACCGAGGAACGCATACATATCACAAGATGTACACCGAGTCGCATCTCCACACCCGCCGGGCATTGTACCTACTATCTAATCTAATGGGGATTCAGCGATTTAAGTCTATCCTATGTGGCTATTTCCTGGCTTCCTAACGCTACCTTCTCACCCTCTGGTATTCCGCTCCACTCACTTGACACCGGTCAGTCACCCAACACTCACAATCTCACAGCCCGGTCAGACGCACAACGCTGAGTCGCACAGCCCAGTCAGACGCACAACACTAAGTCGCACAGCGCGGTCAGACGCACAACATTCAGTCGCACAGCCCGGTCAGACGCACAACACTGAGTCGCACAGCCCGGTCAGACACACAACACTGAGTCGCACAGCCCGGTCAGACGCACAACACTGAGTCGCACAGCCCGGTCAGACGCACAACACTAAGTCGCACAGCCCGGTCAGACGCACAACACTAAGTCGCACAGCCCGGTCAGACGCACAACACCGAGTCGCACAGCCCGGTCAGACACCGAGTCGCACAGCCCGGTCAGACACACAACACTGAGTCGCACAGCCCGGTCAGACGCACAACACTGAGTCGCACAGCCCGGTCAGACGCACAACACTAAGTCGCACAGCCCGGTCAGACGCACAACACCGAGTCGCACAGCCCGGTCAGACACCGAGTCGCACAGCCCGGTCAGACGCACAACACTGAGTCGCACAGCCCGGTCAGAAGCACAACACTGAGTCGCACAGCCCGGTCAGACGCACAACACTGAGTCGCACAGCCCGGTCAGACGCACAACACTGAGTCGCACAGCCCGGTCAGGCGCACAACACTGAGTCGCACAGCCCGGTCAGACGCACAACACTGAGTCGCACAGCCCGGTCAGACGCACAACACTGAGTCGCACAGCCCGGTCAGACGCAAAACACTCAGTCGCACAGCCCGGTCAGACGCACAACACTCAGGTAGTGATAGGTACTCCCAGACACTCAGGTAGCAACAGGTACTCCCAGATACTCAGGTACTCCCAAATACTCAGGTACTCCCAGATACTCCCAGATACTCACAGGTACTCCCAGATACTCACAGGTACTCACAGATACTCAGGTACTCACAGGTACTCACAGATACTCAGGTACTCACAGGTACTCACAGGTACTCACAGATACTCAGGTACTCACAGGTACTCACAGATACTCAGGTACTCACAGGTACTCAGGTACTCACAGGTACTCAGGTACTCACAGATACTCAGGTACTCACAGATACTCACAGATACTCAGGTACTCACAGATACTCAGGTACTCACAGATACTCAGGTACTCACAGGTACTCACAGATACTCAGGTACTCACATGTACTCACAGATACTCAGGTACTCACAGGTACTCACAGATACTCAGGTAGTAACAGGTACTCAGATACTCAGGTACTACACTACACCCTCAGTCAGTGTACAATCTCAGTCACCAGTCTTACTTACCTAGTGTATGTCCCTTTAAGTTTGTCTCTAGCAGTTCCTGGCTGTTTTTTTTTTTTTTCTTTCCCTCAGACGGTCAGTCTCCGCTCTGCACCCGCCTCCCTCTGTCACTTCCCGGTCAGCCTTTGCTCGCTAGTCTCCTCTGCTCCCTCTCTGTCTGGGGGGGGGGGGTCCGCACCACTCACCGCCCGCCGCAAAAGGGGGGGGTTTACTGTTCCGCTCGCCACCCGCAACAAGAGAGGGGGGGTTACCGACCCGCTCGCCGCTCGCTTCTGGGGGGGGGGGTCGGGGTTCGAGCGCCGCTCCCCGCCGCTGCTCTCCGGGGGGGGGGGGTTACTCACACGCGGTCGGTCACGCACACACTCCACACACACTCCTCTCTCCTGCACTCCTCTCTCCTGCACGCCCTGACAGCCTCTGATCCCGCGCTCTGCTCCACAGCACCACCTGCCGGCAAGTGCGGGAGTTAAAGCAGACATCCAGCCCATAGCAACAAATACTGATTTTAACTTGTAAGCAACAAATGTCAGAAAAATGTCTGGTCTTCAAGTGGTTGATAAAGACCTACTGAAAGTAAAAACATGTTTGCAGCATTACCCCAGCACCATTGATTCATTTAAAACATTATGTGTAACGCCTCACTCACTGTGTGCTGCCCAGTGCTTGCCGCGCTACCTGCCGCCATGATTGGTTTTACCGCTCCTTCCCTCTCCGCTTTCTCACATAAGTCCTGACACCTGAGAGAGCAGAGCAGGTAAAGTACTTTACAGATCACTCCGCCAAGCACCAGGGAAGGAAGAGACGGATCTCTAGAGCATGCGGCAGGGCGCAGGATTAAAGCAAATCTCCACCCAAAAGGGGAAGTTCCGCTTTAAGGACTCGTTCCCCGCTCCTCTGCACATTGCACAATTGGCACTTTTAAGGAGCGGCGGATGGGGGAGCAGGTACCCAATTTTGACAAAAATCTTTCCCTTTGTTAGTAAACGCAATAACTTTTGCGCAAACCAATCAAAATGCGCTTATTGTGATTTTTTTGACCAAACATAGGTAGCAGAAAACAAATTGGCCAATAATTTAAAACAATTTTGATTTTTACATTTTTTTGGGGGGGAATTTCATATAAAAAAATGTGAAAAATATTGTTATTTTTTCAAAATTTACGCTCTTTTTTTGTTTATAGCGCAAAAAGTAAAAATCGCACAGGTGATCAAATACCCCCAAAGAAAGCTCTGTTTTTGGGAAAAAAAGACGTAAATTTCGTTTGGGTACGGCGTCGCACGACCGCTCAATTGTCCGTTAAAGTCGCACAGTGCCGAATCGCAAAAAGTGGCCTGGACGTAAGACAGCAAAATCCTCCGCTGGTAAAGTGGTTAATGCTGGTTTGAAACCAAAAGGTAGTCACATCAAATATTGATTTGATTTAGATTTTTCTTCTGTTCTTTTACGTTTTAATTTTGTAAATTGATAAAAAGAAAGATTTGAAAATATACTGTATATTTTTTTAAAGCGTTCTTACTTACTACAGCATTTCGTCACACTTGCCTATAACTTTTGCACAGTACAGTAACTCTAACACTCTACCTTCTGTCTTAGGGTATTCATGTCTACCTTGCAAAGAAAATGATAGAAGACCAGGGTAGAGATTATATGAATAACAGTGTTGCTAAGGTGAGTCCAATCCTGTCAGACAGTCATGGTTGACATACACTATATCACCAAAGTATTGGGACGCCTGCCTTTACACGCACATCCTTTTAAACGCACATGAACTTTAATGTCATCCCAATCTTAGTAAGTAGGGTTCAATATGGAGTTGTATATTAAAAAAGAATAGCGCGCAAATGCAAAAGAAATTACTACCAAATCTGAAGAGAGTCCATAAATAAAAATGGGGGTTTGGTCCCACCATATGGCCATATCGTGCTCAAGCCCACTACTGCGTCAAAGTACCCCATTATCAGTGGGTCCTACACTATCCATGAAAAAGAGATGAATCCAGCCCTTCTAACCCTTGGAGACAACACTCCTTGCTGGGAAATCACAGCCGTCATGCAATGTAAATACAGCCGTTGTAACGGCTTCGATCTCTTCTCCTCCCTGACAGATCCTGTCAGGGAGGAGAAGAAGAGGATCACTACTGGAGCTGCGGTGATCAGTGAGTATTTCTAAGTACTCACTGATCACAGGGGGGTCTGTGCTGGTAATCAGATGATTGATTACCAGTGCAGCCCTGGGGGGGGGGGGGGGGTGCCACTAGAGCCACCAGGGATGCCCACCCATGACCACCAGGGATGCCCACCATGGCCACCAGGGATGGCAAACAGCCTGCCAGTGGTGCCCTCCTATCAGTGCTGCCCACCAATGCCATATATCAGTGCTGCCCACCAGTGCCCGTTATTGCCATCCACCAGTGCCGCCCACCAGTGCCCATTATTGCCCACCAGTGCCGCCCATCAGTGCCGATCAGTGCCGCCGATCAGTGCCCATCAGTGCTGCCTATCAGTGCCCACCAATGCTACATATCAGTGCTATCTATCAGTGCCACATATCAGTGCCCATCAGTGCTGCATATCAGTGCCACCCCATCAGTGCCAACCAATCAGTGTCTCCTCATCAGTGCCTGTCAGTACGGCGTCATCAGTGCTCATCAGTGCAGGAAAAAATGTATCTATTCACAAAATTTTATAACCTAAACAAAAAAACTTTTTTTTTTTTTTCAAACTTTTCTGTCCTTTTTTATTTGTGCACCAAAAAAGAAAAAACCTGGCAGTGATCAAATACCACCAAAAGAAAGCTCTATTTGTGGGGAAAAAAATGACACAAATTTGGTTTAGGTACAATGTTGCATGACCGCGCAATTGTCATTCAAAATGCAACAGCGCTAAAAGCTGAAAATGTAACCCCTGTGGGCTCCACTGGTCCCCCCCCCCCACCCCACTGTACTCCCTCCCCTCTCCTGCCAGCTGCTGCAGGGGATGTGTCACAATAGAGAACCAGGAAGGAGTCAGTAAATATGTAATTTACCAGCTCCTTCCTTTTCTGAACGGACAGAGTCATAGCCAGTGACATTGTAAAAAAATTAAATAAAATGATAAAAAATAATACAATTAAAATACCAAAAAATAAAAACTACTGACACCAGTGGGTGAACTTCCAGGATCATAGAGGTCACACTTGCGGCTCGGCCCTGGCATTGACATTTCACCACCGTGGGGAGGCCCCAAGATGGCAGTAAGGGGGCCCACTCTTGTGAAAGGGCCCCACAACAAGAGTAAAGGGCCCAAGGATCAGTGGGAAGAGCCCTAGGCTTGATGGTCAGGGGCCCGGGGGGGGGGGGGGCCTTAATGTTTTTTTGCACTGGGGCCCTGAAGGTTCTAGTTACGCCTCTGGCAAAATCCCTAGATGAACTGGGGACTTGGACAGAAGGGGGAGATATAGAGCAGCAGGATCAACCAGGTTTTTTGCAGAATACAGAAAACGAATCTCATAGTGACTGAGTGAGTATGAAGAGCATGCAATACACCATTTATTATTATAATTATAGTTTATGATGTGGGTTTAGTGAGACGTTAAGTAAATGAGACACAGATACTGTATGTTGTAATTATCATAAGCCTATTGGTCTTTTTAATGTGTCAATTTTCAAATACGCTATAGCTAAGGTATAATGATGTTTAAAACAGTTTGATGTCTGTATTCTAGCTTCTGTATTTGTGTCATTCTTCCAGGTGTTCCTAATTCAGAAAAATGCCATGGCCTCAGCACTGCTATCATACCCAACTTCTGAAGTCCCCACTAATCAGCCTCCCCCTTATACTGCCCAATAAGGGAAGAAGAAGAAGCCACAAAGACAGAATACGATAGAATTGAATACAATGAAAGATCACACAGGAAAAAGTAATCAAGCCTGTTTTAACACAATGCTTAATAAATGCTTATGAGTCACAATGCTAATAATGACACAATATCTCTTTCATACCAGATAACAAGACTGGAGTGAATTAGTTGGTATTGGCTGGGGGAAAGGGGTCAATGTCATTGCTTTCAGTGCAAACTATGATAATGTCCAGCATTTTAGAATAGGGTTACAGTTTATTTAGGGGTACATTCACACTGGCCATTGTGTTACAAAGCACCGGCTGGTGTGTGGTGGAAAGACACCAAGGTGCCAAAGTGCCAATCACAGTACAGCGCACTGTTCACTTTTTCTTTGTATATAAAATCCATGGAAATGTCACTCACAAGGTGCCATTTCACAAAGTTCTATTGGCCGCCATGCAGTGCGAGGAGGTGGTTCGTCTTAATGATCTGGAAAAAAGTATGGCTTGCTATACTTTTCTTAAGTGCACACCACTACAATGTGGTGGTATGAACTAGCCAGGTAGCAGAGGTGGGTGACTCGAGTTACATGACTTGACTCGAGTCAGACTCGAGTCACCTGTTTGAGGACTTGCAACTTGCTTGACAGAATTCTATAAATGACTCGACTTGACTTTGACTTGCGACCTATGACTTGCGACTTGACTTTGACTTGCGCCCTATGACTTGCCCTGACTTGACCCCCGCTGCTTTGGTGTGCCGCCCTCGACTGTCTCCGGCTCTCCGCTGCACTGGTTGCTAGGGAAGGCCAGCCCGATTGGCATCTAGCAACCAGTGACGTGTGGCATGCCCACAGCCCCTGCATCTCCTGTACCAATGCTCGCAACCTCTGACATCTCTGTATCATGCCCGCAGCCCCTGCATCTCCTGTACTATGCCCCCAGCCTCTGACATATCCTCCTGTACAATGCTCGCAGCCTCTGACATCTCCTGTGCCATGTCCACACAGCCTATGACCACCTCCTGTACCATGTCTGCACTTTTTCCACTTTGAACCGGAGTTAATATATATAAAGCCCTATATGCTTACATATCTGTCTTATCTATAATACACTCTTCAGATGTGCTTAAAAATGCATGGTTTTCCTTTTTATGAACAAGAATACAATGACATGCTGTTGAGCTGGTATAATAATGCTATGGGGCTGGTATGAAAATATTTCCAGGGCTGAATTTTATTCCCAGTCCGGCCCTGTCTGTAGCCTTCTGTGGATGTCAGACAGCCTGCATCCCTCCTTCATCAAGAACTCAATGACTGCACCTTGTTTCTGCTTGGAATCCGAACACAAAATCTTATGCCTTATTTTATACCAGCCTATCTGGCCTACTTTATACCAAATCATCCCTCTACGTGTTACCGAGCATGCCTCCAGGAGGGCACTATGCCATATATCTGGTGTCCAAAGGTAAACGGATTATGGATCTGGGTCCACAATCTCCTACATACATTACTTTACTCTAACATTCAGGAAAAACCATTGCAAAACTTTTCTTCATAAAACCTTTGACTCACTTCTTCATACTGAACAGTTGCTGGTCACTCATTTCTTTATATATTCCACAAGTACTTTATTTGAATTAAAAAAAAAGTGCGGATACATGGGCCCAAAGGCCTGAGAATGAATACAAGTGCAGTAACAACAGTCAACTGTATTGTCCATTTTTAAGAACAAAGTGCAGCAACATGAAGGCAAATAAAGTCCATCATATTGCAAAGACTTCAAAAAGAAAATGGGTGCTTCATCTCTATGGCCAGGGATTCATAGGCACTCATCTTTATGATCCAATCATTGTTATTGAATTTTTACAAAGAAAGAAAATAAAATACACCAGACACAACTGGACATCGCATTTGACAATGTGTCACACCATTGGATTACATAATGAGCACACCGCTCTCAGGTAAGGAAAATAAGGCATACATAATACAATATATACTATATTGTAAAAAAGTATTTACATGCAGATGAACTTTATTAGCATCCCAGTCTTAGTCCATAGGGTTGGATATTGAGTTAGCCCACCCTTTGCAGCTATAACAGCTTCAACTCTTCTGGGAAGGCTGTCCACAAGGTTTAGGAGTGTGTCTATGGGAACGTTTGACCATTCTTCCAGAAGCGCATTTGTGTGGTCAGGCACTTATGATGGACGAGAAGGCCTGGCTCGCAGTCTCTGGACTAATTCATCCCAAAGGTGTGCTATCAGGTTGAGGTTAGGACTCTGTGCAGGCCAATCAAGTTCCTCCACCCCAAACTCGCTCATCCTTGTCTTTATGGACCTTGCTTTGTGCACCTCAACTCGATAGAACACCTTTGGGATGAATAAGAGCGCAGACAGCGAGCCAGGCCTTCTTTCCACCATCAGTGCCTGACCTCACAAATGTGCTTCTGAAAGAATGGTCAAACATTCCCATAGACACTCCTAAACCTTATGGACAGCCTTCCCAGAAGTGTTGAAGCTGTTATAGCTGCAAAGGATGGGCCAACTCAATATTGACTCCTACGGACTAAGGCTGGGATGTCATGAAAGTTCATGTGCGTGTATAGGCAGGTGTCACAATACTTTTGACAATATAGTGTATTAAGAACCAAGCCCACTCATAATCTCAATTGGACAGAGGGGCTTTCAAAAGAGAAAAATATCCAAGAACAGACATTCCCCAGACATTCCTAATTTCTAGGGAAAACAAAGCCTGAAACAAAAGAGAAGGAAAAGAAAGGAGAAACAACAAGGAAAGCATGCCATGTACACCACAACACCATACAGTATTCATGAACTGTCTGTTTGAATCAAACATAGATTTGGGCTCAAGTAGACCATAAAAAATTAAAGGATTTCAGAAGAGGTAATAGGTGCATTCAGTTTGGCTTACACGGTGGGGTATACTATGGGAAGTTGTATGTATCTAGAAATGCAGAGATAGCAGCATCCGTAGGCTGGGCAGTGGTAGGTTAATCCTTTAATTTGTACAATGTGGAGTAGTACTTCTGGAAAGCATTAGCAATATCAGTTGGATGGGAGACTTGTGAATTCCTTACCAAATCCATTACAAAGGGAAGCCAGGACTTTAGTTGCCTGGTCCTCAGCATGCTGGCCAAGAGTTTGCTTGCTCTGTTACCTTGGGCATAGCATGTCGCTTTTGCAGTCTTTAATGCTTTCTCCTGTTCATTCAACAGAAGTAGCAGGAGTTGTTGCCTACACCACAAAAGATTTTCAGTAAGGGTAGAAGTGGGTTAAGTTTTAGATTGTACTGTACCTCTAAGGATTTAATTTTTGACAGCAATAAGTCGACACCTTGCATCCTCCTCCTCTCTCCTGCCGCTAACTGTAGCAACACGCCTCTACTGTACACTTTATGAGCACACCAGACATTGAAAATAATAGTGTCCACACTGGTTAGAAAATTCTTGCAAGAACGGTTCCAGTTGATCTCGAGTTTGTTTCAAGGATAAGAAGTATGTGCTATTGCGCCAAAGAATAGGAGACACGTTGAGATCTTCTTTGAAGTCTCTGGTACACAAAGAAAGAGACTGAATGTTTAATGGCTACCATCACATTTATTTTTTTTCTCTAGTGCAGGGGTGTCAAACTCGGTTTCTTCTCGGGCCACATCAGCATTATGATTGCCCCCAAAGGGCTGGTTGAATCTGTAAGATTAGATGTCCAGAGCACCCCACCCCTCTTACATCAGATGTCAAGAGCCCCCCCCCCCCACCACCATCAGAATTTAAGAGTTTCCCACCCTCCCTTACCTTGTGCTGCTGCTGGGAAGAAGCTGGGGCGTTGCTGGGAAGAAGAAAGTGCAGGGTCTAGAGGAGGACCAAAGGAGGGCTAGAACTCTCCTGTAGCTGCAGGAGAGGTGCGAGGGCCACATAAAATAGCCTGGAGGGGTGGATTCCGGCCACGGGTCTTGTGTTTGACACCTCTATATGTAATCCTTGTGAGTACATTCAGGCTGGGTTCACACTGATGTGATGCAGGAACCACCACAATTTCTGTGTGGGTTCCTGCATCGCATCTGGCTCGCAGGCACTTCACACTGCTCTCTGCTAACCACTGCGGGTGTCAACGTAATCTTAATGACACCCCAAATCAGTTTGTAGAATGCAGTGCGAACTGTGAAATTTGCCAGGGATCGGATTGCATGGGTCTGAACTCCATGCAATCCAATTGCAGTGCGGACCAAATAAAGGGTCCTCCACCATTTCAGTTCCAATGCAATGCAATTTCAGCTATACAAACTGGTGGTGGTGTAATGGTGTGGGGGATATTTTCCTGGCACACTTTGGGCCCCTTAGTACCAAAAAACTTTGTTTAAACACCACGGTCTACCTGAGTATTATTGCTGACCATGTCCATCCCTTTATGACTACATTGTACCCATCTTCTGATGGCTCAGTGTACTCATCTTCTGATGGCTCCTTCCAGCAGGGTAAAGTACCATGTCACAAATCTCAAATCATCTCATTACTGGTTTCTTGAACATGACAATGAGGTCACTGTACTCCAATGTTCTCCACACTCACCAGATCTCAATCCAATAGAGCACCTTTGGGATGTGGTAGAACGGGAGATTGACATCATGGATGAGCAGCCGACAAATCTGCAGCAACTGTGTGATGCTATCGTGTCACTATGGAGCATAATCTTTGAGGAATCCTTCCAACACCTTGTTGAATCTATGCCAGAATTAAGGCAGTTCTGAAGGCAAAAGGGGTTCCAACCCGGTACTAGCAAGGTGTACCTAATAAAGTGGCCAGTGAGTGTAGTTCTTCTTTAATCTCCCTGGTGGTATGATTCTCTCCGATTTTAGGTGCTGAAAGCGGTACAATTATTTTGCTAGTAATTCTTAATGACGAGCAGCACAAACCAACTATTTACATATGATTTTTTTTTTACTGTGCGTTCTTCTTTATGACATCTAGGGTATGATAAAGTTTGAAACACAAAATCAAAAAAATAATATAATAAATGACTCTAAATAAGTTAAAGTATATAAACTGTGCATATATACACACGTTATATATATATATAAATAAATATATATATATATATATATATATATATATATATATATATATACATATTATATATATATATATATATATATATATATATATATATATATATATATATATATATATATATATATATATATGTGTGTGTGTGTATATATATATATATATATATATATATATATATATATACACACATATATATATATTTATATATATACATAGAGAACAGATCAAAAGTTTGGACCCACCTTCTCATTCAAAGAGTTTTCTTTATTTTCATGACTATGGAAATTGTAGAGTCACACTTCAAGAGGTAATCACCTGAAATGGTTTTCACTTCACAGGTGTGCCCTGTCAGATTTAATAAGTGTGATTTCTTGCCTTATAAATGGGGTTGGAACCATCAGTTGTGTTGTGCAGAAGTCAGGTGGATACACAGCTGATAGTCCTACTGAATAGACTGTTAGAATCAGGGCTGTCTTTAACCACTTGCTGCCCGCCATCAAATGAGCGGTGTGACCATTGTTCTGGGCCGCCGTTATATGGCGGCGGCCCATTCAGGCAGGGCAGGCGCGCGATCGTGTGCGCGCCGCCCTGCACTGTCGGTGGCGGCGTGTCCCCGGGACACAGCGCGTCACCGGCAGGGGGGAAACAGCCAATGGGCATGGCTGTTTCCCACGTGATCGGCTGTGATCTAATCACACAGCCGATCACAATAGTAAAGCCCAGAAGATGACAGCGCATGCGCGATCGGGAGCGCGGTCATGTCGGTGGCTCTGTGTTCCCTAGGAACACAGCTAGTCACTGACAGTGGCTGTTTACTATGTGATCGGCTGTGAATCCATTCACAGCCGATCACAAAATGTAAACACAGAGCAGTAACTCACTGTTACTAGCTCTTCTCCCCTCACACAGTTTCCAGTGTGAGGAGAGCAGAGCCAGAAACAGTGAGTTACTGCTCTGTACACCTGTAAAAGTAAAAGCACACTAATAAAGGTCCCCACACAGTCCTCAGCACCCCCCCCCCCCCAATTACACCTGTCAGCCAACAGTCACCTCATCAGTGCCCAGAAATTGCCACCCACAAGGCTATGTTCACATGTGAGCGTAGCGATTGCGGGCAGAATCACTGCGATTTTCCCCGCAATTCGGAAATCATTGCAAATCGCGGGACGCCTGTGCGTTGCCGTTATTTGCAATAGTACCCCAAACGCTGTGCGATGTTGCCGTGATTTCCGCCTGCGGAATCTCGGTAACATCCGCAAACATCGCATGACGCCCAAAAAAGGTACAAGAGCTTCTTTGGGGCGTCATGCGTTGTTTGCACGATGTTACCGCGATTTGGCAGGCGGAAATCGCGGCAACATCGCACAGCGTTTGGGGTGCTATTGCAAATCATGGGCAACGCACAGGCGCCCCGCGATTTGCAATGATTTACGGCTCACATGTGAACGTAGCCTAAAGTTCACCTGTCACCAGAGACTGCCATCAGTACCGCCGTGCACCATCGCCCGTCATCTGTCACCCATCGGTGACCATCGCCTGCCACCCCATCAATCACCGTCACCTGTCACCCCATCAGTCATCGTCACCTGTCACCCCATCAGTCATCGTCACTTGTCACCCCATCAGTGATTGTCATCTGTCACCCCATCAATAACAGATTATTGGGTGGGGCTGGGGAAGACCCAGCTGTCATGGTACACGTGGGTACCAATGACATAGGCAGAGGAAGATGGAGAGTCCTAAACGATTTCAGGGACTTAGGCGCTAAGTTGAGGACTAGGACCTCCAAGGTAGTATTTTCCGAGATACTACCTGTACCTCGAGCCACACCGGAGAGGCAGCGGGAGATTAGGGAAGTTAACGAGTGGCTGAGGAGCTGGTGTAGTAAGGAGGGTTTCGGGTTCCTGGAGAACTGGGCCGACTTCTCAGTCGGCCACCGGCTCTTTGGTAGGGACGGATTGCACCTAAATGGGGAGGGTGCAGCCGTACTGGGTGCGAGGATGGCCAAAAAGTTAGAGGGGCTTTTAAACTAGGTGACGGGGGGGAGGGTACAGATGTAGAATTAGCCAGTGGAAAGCAAGTTTCAGAGGGCAGAAATGGGGGCATTAACGGTAGGGTGTTCGGAGCTCCTATACCCAGGGTGGGTATGGGGAAAAATCAAGAGAGCAGCCTAATAACAACAAATGAGGATATATGTAACCGATCAAAATTAAGAGGTTTGTATACCAATGCCAGAAGCCTGGCCAACAAGATGGGAGAGCTGGAGCTGCTGATGTTTGAGGAGGACTTAGATTTTGTGGGGATAACTGAGACTTGGTTTGACAGCTCTCATGACTGGATGGCGACCATTCAGGGGTATTCCCTTTATCGCAGAGATAGAGAAGGTAAAAAAGGGGGAGGGGTATGTCTGTATATTAAGAACAGTATACAGGTAAATATGAGGGATGATATTAATAATGGAGCTAAGGACGAGGCAGAATCCCTTTGGGTAGAGCTTCAGAGGGAAGGCACGGTGGGGAAGGTAATATTGGGCGTATGCTATAGGCCCCCCAACCAGAGGGAGGAGGGTGAGGCGGACCTCATGTTGCAGATAGGATTGGCAGCAAGGATGGGAAATGTCATTATAATGGGGGACTTTAATTATCCAGATATAGACTGGGCAGAAGGAACCGCGCACTCAGCCAAGGCTAGGCAGTTCCTAAATGTTTTGCAGGACAATTTCATGGGTCAGATGGTGAATGCACTGACAAGAAACAATGCGGTACTTGACCTACTGATTACCAACAATACAGACCTGCTCACGGATATAGAAATACGGGACAACTTAGGAAACAGTGACCATAGGTCAATTGGTTTCAGTATTAATTACAGTTATAGGAAACACAAGGGTAATATAAGGACACTGAATTTCAAAAGAGCCAATTTCCCTAAACTGCGCTCTCTGCTAGAAAATATCTAATGGGATAGAACCCTGGGAACAAAGAACACGGAGGAAAAATGGGAGTGCTTCAAGAGCATACTTAACAGGGGGTTTGGCCAGTGCATTCCAAAGGGAAATAAATTTAAAAGAGCAAAACTAAACCCTGGGTGGCTAAACTCCAACATAAAAATGTATATTAGTGCTAAAGAAAAGGCCTTCAAAAAATACAAGACTGAGGGGTCATTGGCAGCATTTAAGCATTACAAAGAGTGTAATAAGAAATGTAAAAACGAAATCAGGGCGGCTAAAATAGAACACGAGAGACATATAGCGGAGGAGAGTAAAAAGAACCCCAAGAAGTTCTTTAAGTATATAAACAGTAGGAAAGCGAGGCCAGAACACATTGGCCCCATAAAAGATGATAAAGGAAATATGGCCACTGAGGACAGAGAAAAGGCGGAAGTGTTAAATAATTTCTTCTCTTCAGTCTTCACAAAGGAATCGGGGGAGCTACACTAACCCAGCTTGTAAGGCCAAACTAAATAATACACCCCAGGAAGTGCCGCCATGGCTAACAGAAGATAGACTTAGAGCTAAACTAGAGAAACTTAACATAAATAAATCCCCGGGACCGGATGGCTTGCACCCGAGGGTTCTTAATGAGCTCAGCCAGGTGATTGCCAGACCATTATTCTTGATCTTTAAGGATAGTTTACAGACGGGTATGGTGCCAGCTGATTGGAAAAAAGCCAACGTGGTACCAATATTTAAAAAGGGGCCGAGATATATCCCGGGTAAATATAGGCCGGTCAGCCTAACTTCAGTAGTATGCAACATTTTGGAGGGGATGTTAAGGGACCACATACAAGACTTTAGTAATGAAAATGATATTATTAGTAGTAATCAGCATGGATTCATGAAAAATCGTTCGTGCCAAACCAATCTATTAACCTTCTACGATGAAGTGAGCTGCCACCTAGATAAAGGAAAGCCTGTGGATGTGGTGTATCTGGACTTTGCAAAGGCCTTTGACACCGTTCCCCACAAACGCTTACTGTACAAACTAAGGAAGGTAGGTATGGACTATAAGGTGAGTACCTGGATAGAGAACTGGCTCCAGGGGAGAGTACAGAGGGTGGCGATTAATGGGGAGTACTCGGATTGGGCGGGGGTGGAAAGTGGGGTCCCCCAGGGTTCTGTCCTGGGACCAATCCTGTTTAATTTATTCATAAATGATCTAGAGGAGGGGATATCTAGTACAATCTCAGTATTTGCGGACAATACTAAACTAAGCATGCCAATATCTTCTATGCAGGATGTGGAAACCTTACAAGCGGACCTGAACAAAATAACGGGGTGGGCAACTACATGGCAGATGAGATTTAATGTTGAAAAATGTAAAGTAATTCACTTGGGGGCCAGAAACCAGAAAGCAAGCTACTCACTAGGGGGGGAACCTCTGGGTGAGTCTAGGATGGAAAAGGACTTGGGGGTACTGGTAGACAACAAGCTTGGTAGTGGCATGCAATGCCAAGCCGCTGCAAGCAAAGCCAACAGAATACTGGCATGTATAAAAAAGGGGATTCACTCCAGAAATAAAGAGATTATTCTCCCACTCTACAAGACTCTGGTCCGGCCACATCTGGAGTATGCTGTCCAGTTCTGGGCACCGGTCCTAAGGAAGGATGTGCTGGAACTGGAGAAAGTCCAGAGAAGGGCAACAAAAATAATTAGGGGAATGGAGGACATCAGCTATGAGGAAAGACTACAAGCACTGAACTTATTCTCTCTGGAGAAGAGACGATTGAGGGGGGATATGATATCAATGTACAAATACTGTACTGGCGACCCTAGCATAAGGAACAAACTATTCAGAGAAAGGGGATACAATAAGACACGTGGACACTCACTAAAACTAGAGGAAAGGCGGTTTAACCTTAAAGTGCGTAAGGGGTTCTTCACTATAAGAGCGGTAAGGATGTGGAATTCTCTTCCACAAGCAGTCGTATCAGCAGGGAGCATTGATCGTTTCAAAAAACTATTAGATGGACACCTTAAAGACCACAACATACAGGGGTATACAATGTACGGTTAAAAGCGGACACACACACACATCATAGGTTGAACTGGATGGACTGATGTCTTTTTTCAACCTCACTAACTATGTAACTATGTAATCATCGTCACTTGTCATCCCATCAGTGATCGTCGTCTGTCACCCCATCAATCATCGTCACCTGTCACCCCATCAGTGATCGTCATCTCTCACCCCATCAATAATCATCACCTGTCACCACATCAGTGATCGTCATCTGTCAACCCATCAATCATCGTCGCCTGTCACCCCATCAGTCATCATCATCTGTCACCCCATCAGTCATCATCACCTGTAACCCCATCAGTCATCGTCATCTGTCACCCCATCAGTCATCGTCACCTGTCACCCCATCAGTCATCGTCATCTCTCACCCCATCAATAATCATCACCTGTCACCACATCAGTGATCGTCATCTGTCAACCCATCAATCATCGTCGCCTGTCACCCCATCAGTCATCGTCATCTGTCACCCCATCAGTCATCATCACCTGTCACCCCATCAGTCATCGTCATCTGTCACCCCATTAGTCATCGTCACCTGTCACCCCATCAGTCATCGTCACCTGTCAACCCAACAGTCATCGTCATCTGTCAACCCATCAGTGACCGTCACCTGTCAACCCATCAGTCACCTGCCACCCATCAGTGATCATCCGCAGTCAACCGTCACCCGCCGCACAGCCCATCACAACCAGCATGTCAAAAAGGATGTACAGCAGCGAGGAGGCCCTTCAGGTCCTCTCCATTACTGATGAGAGCATCGGGGAGCTCTCATCAGTATCCGAATCCAATTCCGATCCCCGATTCGGAATTTGAAATCGCTAATAGTAGCGGACCGGAGATGGACTCGGACTATTCCTGTACACTTTCCTTTATACAATTTATTTTGGGGTGCAATTTATGCTATATACATGCAACCACTTACTGACCGCCTAACGACTATATACGTCGGTCATTAAAAGCGAAATACTGGGGTTATGGCAGCAGATAGCTGCCATAACCCCGGTATTTTTTTAAACAGCGGGCGGTTGGCTTTCAGATAAGGGTGGTCCCAGTGGCGGATTCGCCGCGGAATTATCCTTACGGTGCAGGGGAAGAGGTCCCCCGCCCCCCCTCCCGCCGCATCTGAGACGTTTTCCCAGCTTACCGGACCCGCCGGCAGCGGGGAAAACTATCCGGTCCCGGATCCTCAGAGACAGGAATTCGAGTGAAGGCAAGATGGCCCTCACTCGACTCTATGGTCTTGGAGGACCGGAGCTACGTCAAAAGTCGTTGCCTAGCAACCGGTTTAAAGGGCCGCTTTTTTTTTTTCAACAATTTTTTTTTTCTTTTTTAGTGTAGTTGTGAGGTCTTTTTGACCTCAGATCTCTCAATAAAGAGGACCTGTCATGCCTATTTCTATTACAAGGGATGTTTACATTCCATGTAATAGGAATAAAAATGATCCAAACATTTTTTTTTTAAATCTGTGTAAAATAAAAAAATAATAAATAAAATAAATAGGAAAAAAAAAAATGAAAGCACCCTGTCCCCGTTAGCTCGCGCGCAGAAGCGAATGCATACGCAAGCCCCGCCCACATATGTAAACGGTGTTCAAACCACACATGTGAAGTATCGCCGCGATCGTTAGAGCGAGAGCAATAATTTGAGCCCTAGACCTCCTCTGTAACTCTAAGCTAGTAACCTGAACAAATTTTTAAAGTGTTGCCTATGGGGATTTTTAAGTACCAATGTTTGGCGCCATTCCGTGAGCGTGCGCAATTTTGAAGCATGACATGTTGGGTATCTAATTACTCGGCGTAACATTATCTTTCACATTTTGGAAAAAAAATTGGGCCAAATTTACTGTTTTCTTATATTTTAAATAAAAAAAGTGAATATTTTTCAAAAAAATTGCATTTGGAAGACTGCTGCGCAAATATGGTGTGATACAAAATATTGCAACAATCTCCATTTTATTCTCTAGGGTCTCTGCTAAAAAAAAATATAGAACGTTTGGGGGTTCTAAGTAGTTTTCTAGCAAAAAAAATGATTTTAGCTTGTAAACACCAAGTGTCAAAAATAGGCCCAGTCTTAAAAGTGGATAAATGGACAACTTTGTGTAAATTGCTATGTCGCGGACCCTACTTCCCCCCCCCTTCTTTTCCTCTCTTCTGCACCCCCAGTACTTCACTATCTTCCCCAGCATGGGATTCTTTTCTCCCCCCTGGCTGCTCACTCCTTTGCCTGCCCCCCCACTGTGCTGTCCCTCTCCCCTCCCCAGCAAGGTGCCTGAATGTCTGCTTCTCCGCCTTCATGCTCACTGTGGACAATGAACACATTCCTTGTGTGGTCTCAAAAAGAGGGGGGCGGGGCTGGTTGCTGGGGCAACTGGACGCCAGGCTGGGAGTTGCCTGGCCCACCTGCTGGGACACAAGTCCTAATATATTTAGCTGAGTGAGAGTCTCTCCTGTGTGTAGTTCATCTCTGCTGTTTGGAAGACTGTGTGGCTCTGAGCTGCGGCCAGAGAACACAGAATCCCTTATTGGTTCCTGCGGGCCTCTTCAAACCTTCCTACAACCTGGATTTTGGATTTACCCTGTCCCTTCCTACAACCTGGATTTTGGATTTACCCTGTCCCTTCCTACAACCTGAATTTTGGATTTACCCTGTCCCTTCCTACAACCTGGATTTTGGATTCATCCTGTACCTGCCTGCTGGTGAGTGGATTAACACTGGGCCTACCAGAACTCTGCCTGAACTTTGTCACCTCATTGTTTGCCCTGATCTGTGTGTGGCCCAATCCCTCGCTGGCCAGGACTTTGCCCATTCTATTGGGAGCCCCTGTTATGGACTAACCCGTTTATCTGCAACTCTGTCCTACCCACGTTGGGTCTGACCCTGGGCACCTTTGTTTGGCCCTTTCTTTGTGAACATACCCGCTACCGTTCATTAAAAGGCTTTGTTGGCACTCCTGCTCTCCATGTGCGTTCTGTCTTACCTACACTTCCGTCACACTGGTTGGCAGCGGCGGGATCAGAACGCTGAAGAGGATGGAGAGCAGCCCCCTCACACTGGACCCAACGCGGGGTGGGGAGTACAGAAATTGGACTGTGGCAAGTTTGCAAGAAAAGGCTGGGGAGTTAAGCCTTACCTACAGGGGCCTGTCCAAAGAAGAGCTGGTCACCGCCATTGAGGAAGCCGGCCTTCAGAGAACTGAAAGCTTGAATGCTCCGCTGTCAGAGAATGAACAGAGTGCATCCACCGTCTCAAGTCCCAGGAGCCCTTGGATCACATGGTACGAAGAGGAGATGGCTATCCTGGGGCCCGGGGCCACCTTGGATGACAAGCGGGAGGCTATCCGAAGGGCTCATGAGCGAGAAACCATGAGAGGCCTCAGGGGATATGACCCTCTCCCCAGCCCACGAGTCGGTGGGCCTGATCGGCCAAGGGTGACTCGTAAAGACTTCAAGCCATTTTGTGAAGCTACAGGGGATGTGGAAGGGTTCTTCCAGGACTTCGAACACTTATGTCAGCTGCTGGAGGTGCCCCGTGGAGACTGGGTACGCCACCTAGTGGGCCTGCTGGAAGGGGGTGCGGCTGCTGCCTACCGGACAATGAACGCACAGTGGAATCGAGATTACAGTAGGATCAAACAGACTTTACTAGAACACTACGCGGTAACTTCAGAAACCCACCGGATCAAATTCCGGGACCTCTCCTGTCATTCTGAGCCTTCCTTCAAGATGTATGCGCACAAAATCTCGCAGGCCTGCAGACGCTGGCTGGAGGGGGAGCAGGCCTTTACTATTGAACAAGTTGTCCAGGCCTTTCTAAAGGAACAATTCTTTGCCAAATGCCCAGCAGAGGTGCGGGAGTGGGTGAAGGAGAGGGACCCTGGCACCCTTGAGCGGGCTGCTGCACTGGCAGACGAGGCCCTTGCCATTAAACCCCATTGGAAGAGACTGGTAGTCGAGCCGCCCAAAGCCCAGAACACAGGCAGACCACTTCCCAGCAACCCCCTGCCACTCCTCCAGCGCCCTGTCGCCCCAACACCATCCACAGCCCCTTCCTACCGACCTCGTACTTCTGGGCCATTTCTGGACCGCCGGTGCTATGGGTGCAACCAGCCCGGGCATCTTCAGGCCAGCTGCCCTCAGTACCGTCGCACCATGTCTGCCAGCCACAGTCGCCCAGTCAACTACCTAAAGTTGACCCCAGAGGAAGAACCACTACCCCCACCTCCCAGTGACTGGCTGACCCCCACTGTTGCCAATCCTCCTCGGGGAGTCTACAGTGTTCATCCCCTTGTCCCATCCTACCCAGAGCAGAGGCAGCGCCACCTGCAGGAGGTCCTGATTGATGGAGAGAGAACTACGGGATTTCGGGACACTGGGGCCTTCCTCACCATTGCTGATCCCCGCGTGGTAAAACCAGAAGCCATCAAGCCAGGCCCCGGGTTCTTTATTGAAATGGCAGGTGGTACTACGAAACACATCCCCAAGGCGTCGGTTCGCCTTGACTATGGGTTTGGGGAAAAGCGCTGCCAAATTGGAATCATGGCTGGACTACCTGCGGACATTCTGCTTGGAAATGATTTAGGAGAGCTACAGTGCCAATACGTCGGAGCTGTGACCAGGAGCCAAGCCAGCCACGGCCTGCCTGCTGAGAAAACCCAACGGGACTCCCCTTCTGCCCTGGATCCGGTGAGTGTTACCAACCCTGACCAGAATACCACCCTGACCTGGGACCGTGAGAAATTTAAACAGGAACTAGACTCTGACCCCACATTGAGCAAATTCCGGTGCTATAGGTGTAACCAAACTGGGCATCTTCAGGCCAGCTGCCCTCAGAACCGTCGCACCACATCCGCCAGCCACAGTCGCCCAGTCAACTACCCAGAGTTGGCCCCAGCGGAAGGACCTCTACCCCAACCTCCCAGTGACTGGCTGACCACCATGGCGCCCAATCCTCCTCAGGGAGTCTACAGTGTTTATCCCCTTGTCCCACCATACACGGCAGCAGGACCTTCAGTAGGTGAGCCTATTACCACAAGTGCCTCCAAGGAGACCTGCCGAGGTCCCCCTGTCGGCACTTGTAAAATAAAAGGGGGAGGGGTTGTCGCGGACCCTACTTCCCCCCCCCCTTCTTTTCCTCTCTTCTGCACCCCCAGTACTTCACTATCTTCCCCAGCATGGGATTCTTTTCTCCCCCCTGGCTGCTCACTCCTTTGCCTGCCCCCCCACTGTGCTGTCCCTCTCCCCTCCCCAGCAAGGTGCCTGAATGTCTGCTTCTCCGCCTTCATGCTCACTGTGGACAATGAACACATTCCTTGTGTGGTCTCAAAAAGAGGGGGGCGGGGCTGGTTGCTGGGGCAACTGGACGCCAGGCTGGGAGTTGCCTGGCCCACCTGCTGGGACACAAGTCCTAATATATTTAGCTGAGTGAGAGTCTCTCCTGTGTGTAGTTCATCTCTGCTGTTTGGAAGACTGTGTGGCTCTGAGCTGCGGCCAGAGAACACAGAATCCCTTATTGGTTCCTGCGGGCCTCTTCAAACCTTCCTACAACCTGGATTTTGGATTTACCCTGTCCCTTCCTACAACCTGGATTTTGGATTTACCCTGTCCCTTCCTACAACCTGAATTTTGGATTTACCCTGTCCCTTCCTACAACCTGGATTTTGGATTCATCCTGTACCTGCCTGCTGGTGAGTGGATTAACACTGGGCCTACCAGAACTCTGCCTGAACTTTGTCACCTCATTGTTTGCCCTGATCTGTGTGTGGCCCAATCCCTCGCTGGCCAGGACTTTGCCCATTCTATTGGGAGCCCCTGTTATGGACTAACCCGTTTATCTGCAACTCTGTCCTACCCACGTTGGGTCTGACCCTGGGCACCTTTGTTTGGCCCTTTCTTTGTGAACATACCCGCTACCGTTCATTAAAAGGCTTTGTTGGCACTCCTGCTCTCCATGTGCGTTCTGTCTTACCTACACTTCCGTCACATGCTACTTGATGTTAGGCCTCTGTATGTGGTTAGGCTATGTCAAAGCGTTACACATGTGGTATCGCCATGCTCAGGAGGAATAGCAGAATGTATTTTGTGGTGCAATTTTTGATATGCACATGCTATGTGTTGGAAATATTTCATAAATGAACAACTTTGTGTAAAAAAAAAATGCATTTTCATTTTCTTTCCACAGTTTCCAAAAACTTGTGGAAAAAATGACACGTTCAAAAGACTCATTATGCCTCAAAAATTATACGTTGGGGTGTTTGCTTTCCAAAATGGGGTCATTTTATGGGGGTTTCCATTGCCCTGGTGCTCCAGGGCCTTCAAAAGTGCGATAGGTTGTCAGGAAATTATATGTGTAATTTATGCTCCTAGAATGCCGGACGGTTCTACTTGGATGTTAGGCCTCTGTATGTGGGCAGGCTGTGAAAAAGTCTCACACATGTGGAATCGCCATACTCAGGAGGAGTAGTAGAATGTGTTTTGGGGTGTAGTTCCAAGTATACATATGCTGTGTGAGAGAAATAACCTGTTAATACGTCAATTTGTAAAAAAAAAAAAAATCTTAATTTTGCAAAGAATTGTGGGAAAAAATTACAACTTCAAAAAACTCACCATGCCCCTTATTAAATACCTTGGAATGTCTACTTTCCAAAAAGGGGTCATTTGGGGGGTATTTATACTTTCCTGACTTTTTAGTGTCTCAAGAAATGAGATAGGCCTTCAGTACATCAGGTGTGATCAAGTGTGATCAATTTTCAATGAATAGCACCATAGCTTGTGGACTCTATAACTTTACAAAGACCAAATAATATACACTCATTTGGGTTATTTTTACCAAAGATAAGTAGCAGTATAAATTTTGGCCAAAATTTGTGAAGAAAAATTACTAATTTGCTAAATTTTATGACAGAAACAAAGAAAAATGCGTTTTTTCACAATATTTTCAGTCTTTTTTTATTTATAGCACAAAAAAAATCCAGTAGTGATTAAATACCATCAAAAGAAAGCTCTATTTGTGTGAAGAAAAGGACACTAATTTTTTATGGGTACAGTGTTGCATGACTGAGTAATTGTCATTCAAAGTGTGAGAGCGCTGAAAGCTGAAAATCGGTCTGGGCAGGAAGGGGGTGAAAGTGCATTGTAGGCAAGTGGTTAAACATGTAAAAAATCACAATACACGCCCAAAAGGGGCAACTATTAAAATACATGTCACACATGAGTGATATTATAGGAAATATCACTATGACATTTGTAGCAATTGACGCAGATATTATCCTAATTGCTGGTCACCAGCTGGTTGACCAGCAATTATAGGTGTATAGGTGTTCATGGTGATATTTCCTAAATAAATCAAGTCTGACATGTATTTTAATACTTGCCCCTTTTGGGTGTGTATTGTGATTTTTGACATGTTTAAATAAAGACAATTCTTTATACATTGTCTGTCTCATGTTAGTGCCAATAAAGTCCATCATAGCAGGACTATGTCTTGTTAATTTTGTTAGTATACACTCTACTAGGAAGCAGCATTGGTAAAGGTCTCCCTTTTTTTATTTTTCTAAGGTGAAAGCAAGTTCTCGCTAAAGGTGCTTAAAATACTGAATGAACCCTCTCCACACTGCTATACACCCTTCTAGAAAACTTTACATAAAAACAGGGATTTTTAGTTCACATGAATTGTAATGCATTGCAATACATGTTTAAGCTGGCCAACTGCGTCAAAGTAATCCCTCTCTGGCCAGACCTACACTACACTATACTACTCTACACTACACTACTTTACACCTACCTACTCCCCTCCACCCTGCCATAATCCTTCTCTCTGTGCGGCCCCGACGGGCTTGCAACTCTCTCTGTCTCTTTGGCCTCACCGGGCTCACGGCTCTCTCTCTGTCTCTTTGGCCTCACAGCTCTCTCTCTGTCTCTTTTGCCTCGCCGGGCTCACAGCTCTCTCTCTCATTCTGTGGCCCCGCCAGGATCACAGCTCTCTCTTTCTGTCTGCGGCCCCGTCGGCCTCACAGCTCTCTCTCTCTCTCTCTGTGGCCACACCAGGCTCGCAGTTCTCTCTCATCGGCCCTGATATTTGCGGGAATGTAGATATTTATTGTAATCTTCAGTATACCTGTCGGGATTCGAACCCGTGACCAGCCACATCCCAGCTGGTTGACCAGCAATTATAGATGTATAGGTGTTACTGGTGATATTTCCTATATAAATCAAGTCTGACATGTATTTTAGTTGCCTCTTTTGGGTGTGTATTGTGATTTTTGACATGTTTAAATAAAGACAATTCTTTATACATTGTCTGTCTCATGTTAGTGCCAATAAAGTCCATCATAGCAGGACTATGTCTTGTTAATTTTGTTAGTATACACTCTACTAGGATGCGGCATTGGTAAAGGTCTCCCTTTTTTTACTTTTCTAAGGTGAAAGCAAGTTCTCGCTAAAGGTGCTTAAAATACTGAATGAACCCTCTCCACACTGCTATACACCCTTCTAGAAAACTTTACATAAAAACAGGGATTTTTAGTTCACATGAATTGTAATGCATTGCAATACATGTTTAAGCTGGCCAACTGCGTCAAAGTAATCCCTCTCTGGCCAGACCTACACTACACTATACTACTCTACACTACACTACTTTACAATAAGCTAATCCCCTCCACCCTGCCATAATCCCTCTCTCTGTGCGGCCCTGACGGGCTTGCAACTCTCTCTCTGTTTCTTTGGCCTCACCAGGCTCATAGCTCTCTCTCTGTCTCTTTTGCCTCGCCAGGCTCACAGCTCTCTCTTTCTGTCTGCAGCCCAGCCGGGCTTACAGCTCTCTCTCTCTCTCTGTCTCTTTGGCCTCACCAGGCTCACGGCTCTCTCTCTCTCTGTCTCTCTGTCTCTTTGGCCTCACCGGGCCCACGGCTCTCTCTCTGTCTCTTTAGCCTCACAGCTCTCTCTCTGTCTCTTTGGCCTCACCGGGCTCACGGCTCTCTGTCTCTTTTGCCTCACCGGGCTCATGGCTCTCTCTCTGGCCTCACCGGGCTCAGAGTTCTCTCTCTGTCTCTTTGGCCTCACCGGGCTCACAGCACTCTCTCTGTCTCTTTGGCCTCACCGGGCTCACGGCTCTCTCTCTCTGTCTCTTTGGCCTCACCGGGCTCACGGTTCTCTCTGTCTCTTTGGCCTCACCAGGCTCATAGCTCTCTCTTTGTCTCTTTGGCCTCACCGGGCTCACAGCTCTCTCTCTCTGTCTCTTTGGCCTCACCGGGCTCACATCTCTCTCTGTCGCCTCGCCGGGCTCACAGCTCTCTCTCTGTCTCTTTTGCCTCTTCGGCTCACAGCTCTCTTTCTGTCTGCAGCCCCGCCGGGCTTACAGCTCTCTCTCTCTCTGTGGCCGTACCAGGCTCGCAGTTCTCTCTCATCGGCCCTGATATTTGCAGGAATGTAGATATTTATTGTAAACTTCAGTATACCTGTCGGGATTCGAACCCGTGACCAGCCACATCCCATGCAGTAGCCCTGCTTACTAGGCTACAGTCCTCTCTGCACATTCCTCCCTGAAGCCTATTATTCCACCCTAGTCTTGCCAAGCCTTGCTCATCACCCTTGATTCCCCACACCTGGTACTTCCCTATATAAGTCCAGCCCCTTGCACTCCAGCTTGCTGATTATTGAGCTCCTGAGCCTTGATCAAGCTTCTCCTCACCTGCTGCTCTTGCCTATTACCAGAAATCCACTGCTGACCAGGAATTGACTACTGACTACTCTTCTGCTTTGTCCCTACCTACTGAACCCTTCCGATCCCTATTGTCTGACCACGCTTACTGCTGCCCCCCCCCTGACCTTTGGCCCGTCTGACTTCTCTCTGGTTATCCCTTGTCTGCTCCTCCACCTCCGGACCGAACCTGCACTCTGCCTGGCTGGGTGATCCTGGGGACCGCGACCTGGTGTTAGCTTGCAGCGCAGTCTATCCCCACCATCAGGGGCTCTAGTGAAAACCAGCTAGCACTTAGTTTCCGCACTTCAGGTGAACCTGTGTCCTCATCAAAGTACTAGGAATAAATCCTGCGAGCGACCCTGAGGCTCTAAATCAATCAGTTATTTGCCGCAGACGCTCCACTTCTCATAATAGTGTGCTTATTTGAAATAAATATATAGTGTTGCGCAAATAAAAAATTATTAAATTAATTAAAACAAAGTAAAGGAGAGTGAACCCCTACAACCAAAAGGTTGCACAATGGGTATGTGAAAGTGAAAAATCTTAATTAGATAATAGATGATAAATGAAAATCGGGTAAGTGCCCTCTGAAGCGTGAATCCCAACAACCAAGCAGGCTGTACAACGGGTATATGAAATAAAGTTGATAATGTCTGCTTGGTTGTAGGGGTTCACTCTTCAGAGGGCACTCACTTGCGTTTTTCACATCACTTCATCTAATATCTCATTAAGACGTTTTCTTTTTTATCTTAATTATTTATCTATAGGAGCACTTTTGTATATCATTTTAAAAGTATTTTTATCATCAACTTTTATTTCACAAATAAGCACTTGATTTTTTACGGCTGCACATCATTTACATTTTTAGGATTATAGAAGATTTTAAGAAGTATTTATCTTTCTATTAGTTTTACTCTTATATTTATGGTTCATCCAGTAGGGACATCTTGCGCTGATTCTTCCTTTTCTCTTTGACTTACTTTGTATGTGGTGACACTAAGGAATTAGCTGCGGAGTCCGGGTGCTCCATTTTGCTATCAGCCCCCTCCTTATCCCCGCTCTTTTTTCTAGTGGTAGCACATAGGTTTATTCTCCTATATATTTGTGTATTAAATTAATTAATTTTGTGCTTAAATAATTAAAAATCTAAAATATTCATATGTGTCCATATTTGGACTTTATTTATTGGCTTTTTTGATCTTTGCACACTGGACTTTTATATCTATATATTTTCTCTTTTCTATGAATATTATATTATATATTATATTTTACTTCTTTATTAGCACTACTGGCACTTTAATATTATGTCACTTCATCATTATGAATATTTTGGATTTTTAATTAAGCACTTGCCGACCGGTCACGTTGACCGTACTGCGGCAAAGTGGTTCGTTATCGTCCAGCGACGTAGTACTACGTCGCTGGACTCCTCCCCCTGTGGGCGCGCTCCCGCTGTTTTCATTCACAGCGGGAGTTGGGCCAGGGGAGGAGCGGCGGCAAACGCCGCTGCTCTTCCCCGATCGTCGGGGAATCTAGTTTGGAGACAGTGACAGGGAGTGACAGATCGCAGTGTTCAGCATAGCTGAATATCCGATCTGTCCCTGACTCACTCAGTCACCTCCCCCCACACACGTCAGTAAGCACCAGGCATACATTAACCCCTCCCTCTCCAATAAAATTAACCCCTTCCCTGCCAGTGTCATTTTTACAGTAACAGTGTATATGTATAGCACTGATTACTGCAGTAATGTCACTGGTAACCCAAAAAGTGTCAAAAATGTCAGTCAAGGGTCCGATCTGTCCACCGCAATGTCGCAGTCCCGCAAAAAAATCGCAGATCGCCGCCATTACTCGTTAAAAAAAAAACACCAAAAATGACAGAAATCTTTCCCTTAGTTAGTAAACGCAACAACTTTTGCGCAAACCAATCAAAATACGCTTATTGTGATTTTTTTTACCAAACATAGGTAGCAGAAAACAAATTGGCCAAAAATTTAAAAAAAATTTGATTTTTACATTTTTTTTGGGTGGAATTTCATATAAAAAAATGTTAAAAATATTGTTATTTTTTCAAAATAAACGTTCTTTTTTTGTTTATAGCGCAAAAAGTAAAAATCAAATACCACCAAAAGAAAGCTCTGTTTGTGGGAAAAAAAGGACGTAAATTTCGTTTGGGTACGGTGTCGCACGACCGCGCAATTGTCAGTTAAAGTTGCACAGCGCCGAATCGCAAAAAGTGGCCTGTACGTAAGAAAGCAAAAACCTCCGGTGGTAAAGTGGTTAAGCACAAAATTAATTAATTTAATAATTTTTTATTTGCGCAACACTATATTTATCTAATTAAAGTACTACCTGGTGTCCATCCGGTATCCAGTACAGCTACCACCGTAGCCAACCCGGATTGTCTGACCACGCCTCTGCCAGATTTCCTGCACCTACTACCAGGCTGCGGTCCTTGCCACTGGGCTCCACTCCTACCTCCGGCCAGCAGTCCTCTGACTCAGGTGAGCCTGTAGGATTGTTACAATACCACAGCACAGACCTGTAAAGGCAGGGAAGTAGGTGGTCCTGTCTTCCTGTTTCTTAATAACTCACCAGATGTCCTCTGATTTCAGGGATCTAAATAAACAGAAAAGATGTTAGAGATAGAAGACCACATTTGGATTTCGAGGGTCAAAGTAAAAAATAAAACCTGGATTTCCAAATTCATCATATTCAAAGTGAAAAAGAAAGTTGTCGACGTCTTCTCCACGGGGCATGTAATCGACCCTCCGGTACACCCTTCTGGGTCCATCCTGTGGAAGAACATCAATCACTGCTCTGCAAAGGGGACATGAATTGCGTTGCTCCCTCCATGTTCCAATGCAGCTTGAATGAAATACATGGGAGCAGGGTAGGGTTGTAGTGTCCTCTCCTGCTTCCATTTCACTCAAGCAGATTGCACATGTGGGCAGCTCTTGATACTCCCTGGCCGGTGGTCTGGCTGGTGCTGGCTGGTCCTCAGCAATGATGCGCTCCCTTGGAGATCGACTCCTGTTGGACCTGGCGTTCTCCCGTTGTTGTCGTAGAGCAGTTCTTGACCGTGTGCGATGGGCAATTGGTGAATCCATGCCTGTAATAATAATGGATAGATTTCAGCATTTCTGTCATATAGCCTTTTCTATCAGAATTATAAACCTTAAATGACTAGTGCAAGTGTCTCATTTTTAACAGATTTCAAGTGTGATAGGTGGCTGTCTCATAGGTAAACCTGAAAATAGGAGATAATTTAACTACTTCAGCCACTGTGATGTACCCGTACGTAGCCAGATTGAAGTGGTTATACCGGGATAGGACCTGCAGCTACAGGCAACATTCCAGTATCTATTTTTTTAACCAGCAATGCTCTTTAATGTAAAAGTGATCCTAGTGGCTAATTTAGTGATAGCTAATTAGCCGCTGGATCGCGTTTACTGGCAGCGGAAGGGGCAATGTGGATTCTCCTGTTCCACTGGGGAGCCCTGGACTGAATCCAGCAGTTCCGCCAGCTAACCATAGGGATGATTGAAGATCGGAACATCCCCAGATCTCTATAAAGAGGACCTGGCACTGCTCCAGCTATCACAAGGGATATTGTTCATCCCTTCTGAGTAGCCATAAAAGTAAACAAAAAAATTGTAAAAAAAATTATTAAAATAAAAAAAAAATGGAAATCCCCCCTGCCCCCCCCGGTCATGTGCAAAGGCAAATGCATATGTAGGTCACACACACACATATATCAATGGCGTTCCCACCGCACATCACACATGAGTTATTGCCTCAAACGTTGTAGCAAGAATATTATATGCAATGATTATAGCGCTAAGTGTCCTGTGTAACACTAAACTGGTAAACTGTAAAGGCTTTTAAAGCATCGTCTATGGATAATTTATTGTGTCGTTCCATTTGTTTGCTCAATTTTAAAGCTTGACATGTTAGGTGTCTATTTACGTGGCTTAACATCATTTATATTTGACCAAACCATTAGGTATTCTACGGTGTTTTTGTGCATTAAAATGCATTATTGCCCTCCAAATAGATTAGCAATTGAAAAACAGCTGCGCAAATACCGTGTGATATAAAAAAACTGCAACACCCACAATTTAATCCTCTCATGCCCCTGCTTTAAAAAAAATGTTTTGGGGTTCTAAGTAATTTTCTAGCAAAAAATGCTGATTTTACATATTTGCATCTGCCACTTTATAACTTACTACATAGTTATGACTACATAGATGGCAGAATTGATACTCGTGCCATTCAAGATATTGGCAGAGGCTCTTTATATACTTGATTATGTTTCTATATTGTATTTTTTAGAGCAATTAAAGTATTGTGTTTACGCCTACGTGCCCGCCTTTACAGGTGATTACATTAATTTGGTACACACCCTCTATTTGTCTTGTAGCACCCTACAGGTAGGTGCTAGGTAAGTATATAGTGGGCCTTGTCTGCCTAACAGCAGGGCTGTGATTTGTTAGGTAGGGTGTCAGGGCTTCCAGATGTGCCTGCTGAAGGGGAAGTATCCCCACTGGCTTCTGTTAGAGGCTTCTCATAGGGCAGTGTGGGAAGCCCAATCAGGGGACACATCCCAGCTTGTAACTACCCCAGAAGGCAGATTAGGCTGTGAATGATTCTGGGAGTGGGTATAAGTTTAGGGGAAGTGCATGACAGGGTGTCTTTGGGGGGAGCAGAGTCCCAGAAAGGAGAGTGCGGCTGTCTCTCCTCCTGTCTGAGGAAGGAGGATGTCGCGGGTTGTCGCCCGAGTATCCAGAGAGTGCTGAGTTGAGCTGAGGGGATCCGGTGTGCCGAGAACCTACGGAGAGAGAGAGGGGGGGGGGGGGGTCCAGTCCCAGGAAAGCCTACACATGTTGTGAGTACTGCGGATTGTCCCTGGGGGTCTGCCTAGAGTCAGAGGGGACCACTCCGGGAGAGGTTCTGGGATCCAGTGTCAGCTAGCTGTAAAGGGGGTACCTAGGTAGAGGACCCTGATTTTGCAAAGGGGGTACATAGTCAGTGGACCCTGAAGAGTTCAAGGTCAAAGGGGGCACCTGCAGTTTGGGCCCTGAATTGTACAGTGTGTGCCAGTTACAGTGACAGTTAAGAGTTCTACAATATACTACCTCAAGCTGTGCCAGGCGGGGGAAAGTATTCAGTGACTTTTACTGCACAACAGTATCAGGAGTTCTATGGTTCTCAGTCTTGGATCTACTGGACTATAAGTCAGGGATTCAACACTTCTTCTGCTATACAGAGTGTTCTCAGAGTCAGTGAGCGTTGGCTGGCGCCGGCTGGCGTCAAGGAGGCGCCAACAGGCATTTTCAGGATCAAAGTCCCAATTGTAATTAGTTTGAGCCTAAAGGAGTATCCCACTCATTCCCTTCTCTCATCCCCTTTAATTTATAATAAAAACCCAAAAACAAAGATGCTGGAGTTGTCGCTGCTTCAGTTGTCACACCCAGGGACTCAGCTCACATGGGCTGGAGAGGATTCCGCTACTAATGGCAGACCCACATCAGGCCAGAGGCCTGGAAACCAAGTTGCTACGGTCTAAAGAGTGCTTATGTCCTTTTTCTTTTTTTACTAAATGCACCAGCATTCTCTTTGTATCTCCGGTAATGTACCTGTGGTGAAAAGTGCATTCTTTGTGATATACAGTTTCTCTATAGGTTTTTTTTTTTTCTTGTGTAAAATTTAGCGGCCTCTCGGCCCCTGGGCCTTAGCGCAGAGAGGCCGCATATTTGTGTGAATTGCAGTCAATATCGCTTTGCAGACAACGGATGTTTGGATGACATGACAGCCAACTACGGTGGTCATGTGATCTTAAGCTATGCCCCACCTCTGGGCATTTTAACCCTTTCATTCCTAAGCCTTTTTTTGACACTTGTTGCTTACAAGTTAAAGCCAGTATCTTTTGCTAGAAAATTACCTAGAACCCCCAAACATTTTATATATATATTTCTCTATCATCCATTGACAGACGCAGCTCCATATAATTCTTCACCATTGGGTTATGCTATAATACATCATACTGTATATTTTCTTGAAAACTACACTCAAACTTAGTGCACAAAATTAGACCCAGTTTTTCTGGTAAAATATAAAAGATGGCGCTGTGTCCGGTAATACGTCACCAACACCAAGACTGAAAATCGCGCACTCCTGTGAAATGGCAACAACTGCGGTACCTGAGATTGTCCATTGGCAACACTTTAAAAGCCTTTATAGGTTATCCGTGGGCTCTGGCACTAGAATGTTTTCTCTCACTATGAGGTTCATAGCGATACCTTACATGTGTGATGCAATCATTCTTTACATATGCATGCCAGACCTAAGCACACAATTGCATTTGGCATGATCATGGGGGCAGGCGGGAGTCATTTAAATTGTTCATTTTTAATAATAATTTTTTTATTCACATTTTTTTTTTGTTACACTCTTTTAACCACTTCCTTACCGCTGGGCGTCATATGACATCCAGGGGTTTAGGTGGGGATATCTGAATGATGGGTGCCGATGCAGGCATCATTCAGATAATATTTTTTTCAGCCTGCGATTCCCTTCACCATAAGAACAATCATAGTGGCTGTTCAGTCGTTTGATTGTTCTTATAGGAGGCGGGAGAGGACATCTCCCCCTTCCGCCACCCTCCGGTGCTTCTACTGACTCTCCCGTGCCATCGGCTTGCCGGGGAAGGAATCGGCCGCCGGCGGAAGTACACCATAGAGACTGCTGAGGACCAGATGGTCCCCTGCAGTCTCTTTGACTTTTGAAGGCCAGGGCATGAGGTGATGACGTCACGCCTGGCCTGTCAGTTGTTAATACTGCTGTGACCTCGGTTGGATAGCCGAGATCGTTTTTTTTTTTTTTTTATTTCAGGCTTTCCAGCCTGTAGGAGGAATCTGAGGTCTTATTGACCCCAGATCTCTCCATAAAGAGAACCTGTCATGCACTATTCCTATTACAAGGGATGTTTACAGTCCTTGTAATAGGAATAAAAGTGATAAAAAAAATAAAATATAAAAAAAAAATTAAAAAATTAAAGTGCCCTTATCCCCGCCTGCTCACATGCATAAGAGAACGTAAAGTTCGTCATGGCCACATATGTAATATGTAAATGGCGTTCAATCCATACATGTGAGGTATTGCCGCAAACGTTAGAGTGAGAGCAACAATTCTAGCACAAGACCTCCCCTGTAACTCTAAACTGGTAACCTGTAAACTTTTTTAAAGCATTGCCTATAGAGATTTTTAGGTACCAAGGTTTGGCGTCATTCCACAAGTGTGCGCAATTTTAAAGCCTGACATGTTAGGTATCTATTTACTCGACATAACATAATCTTTCACATTATACAACAAAATTGGGCTAACTGTAGTGTTTTTTTTTTTTTTTATTTATGAAAGTTTGTTTTTTCCCATAAGAGCGCATCTGAAAAATTTCTGTGCAAATACCGTGTCGTGTGACATAAAAAGTTGCAATGACCACCATTTTATTCCCTAGGGTCTCTGCTAAAAAAAAAAATATATAATGTTTGCGGGTTACAAGTAATTTTCTAGCAAAAAAATGATGAATTTTACATGTAGGAGCGGAGTGCCAGAAATGGCCTGGTATGGAAGTGGTTAAAATATATTTTTTCATTCAACTTTATTGCTATTACAAGGGGTGAACAAGACCCACTGTGATAGCTTTGGCCGGTGACAGGCACTCCTCGTGGAGAAATCAAGGGTCTGTTAGATCGTCGATCCCTCCTCTGCCCTACAAGACAGCTGATCAGACAGAGGACTGATTTTTTTTTTTTTAATACACATTTTGGTTTTTTTTGCTAAAATATAATAGATAATGTTGCATCAGGTAAATAGATACCAAACTTGTCATGTGCATGCTTGTGAAATGGTGACAAACTGCGCTACCTAAAATTGTCCATAGGCAATGCTTTAAAAGCCTTTAAGTGCCGGTTCACATTTCTGCGATGTGGGAACGCTGGGAATATACAGCGTGTTCCTGCATCGCATCCGCACCCCTGGCAGTTCACACTGCCATATGCGACAGGCTGGGGGTGTCAATTAACAGTTAACAACACCCCCAGATCAGATTGCATATCGCAGTGCAATCTGAAAGTTCGCACAGAATCGGATCGCAGGTGCGTTAGGTGCGATTGCGGTGCAAATTCAGCCATACAAACTGTACCGCACAGAGATGGCATGTAATTTTAGGAGCAGTGCGCTCCGAATTACATGCGATCTCGGTGATCGCACAAATGTGAACCGGCACTTACAAAAAAAAAAAACAATATTTTTCATTTTCTTCTATATAACATTTCCAAAAAAAGAATAAAACATCAATTTTTTTCATCATTTTAGGCCAATTTGTATTCTGTTACATATTCTTGGTAAAAAAAAAAATCCCAATAAGTGCATTTTGATTGCTTTGCGCAAAAGTTATTGCGTCTACAAACTAGGGGAAAGATTTATGTCATTTTTTTTTCTACTAGTAATGGCGGTGATCTGCGATTTTTAGCGGGACTGCGACATTGCGGCGGACAGATTGGACCCCTAACTGTCATTTTTGACACTTTTGGGGGGACCAGTGACATTACTACAGTAATCAGTGCTAAAAATATGCACTGTTACTGTAATAATGACAAGGGCAGGGAAGGGGTTAACCCAGGGGTGATCAAAGGGTTAAGTGTGAGCCTAGGGGAGTGTTTTCTAACTGTATGGGGGATGGGCTTGTGAAATAAACTCAGAGACCTTTGATCCTATATGGGAGAATCACAGGCACTCTGTGAAAATTTCAGAGAGAAGAACGGTCTACTGTCTTTACAACAGCTGACTGGTGTTCTCTATCAGCGGGGAGCCATCGCGGGTGCACAGCGGCAATCGCGGCCGCCGGCCCTGTTGATCGGCATCCCTGCTGCCCAGTAGGGGTGGGTGCGTGCCGGCGGCGGCATGGGCTCTCCCCCCAGGAGTGCTCCCGCAAACCGCTGTACAGGTACGGCGATTGGCGCAGCTGAGCCAGCCTGCCGCAGTATGGGCGGTCGGCAAGTGGTTAAGCAAGCTTTGGGCAGGGCAAACCTAAATCCTAATGAAAATGTCATTTAAACAAGCTGCTAGCAAGCTTCAGCAAGCAACCACCATTTTCCTACACAGCAAGAAGTGCTGAAGCTCCCCCAATTCTACTAGAAGCATGTTTAACCTCTCTGGCGGTCTAATTATGTACAGATTACTGTGCTAAAAGCGCTACATTGTTTTGCATGCAAATCTGTTCTTTTATATTTTAAAACTCACCTTCCCCTGCGATCCCCTGCTGTCCTCCACTGCCGTCCTCCCCCCGCTGTCCTCCCACTGTCCTCCCGCTGTGTGCTCGGCCGATGCTGACACCTGTCTTTCCGTTCCCTTCCCTGTGAGTGTGGAACCGGCGGCAAATTCAAAAATGTAAATACACTAAATGAAATGATACAAAGCTGTGATCCTAACGGATTACACTGTATCATGCCATTTCACCACAGGATTTCACCTGGTGACTTTTCCAGTGCCCTGCCTGTGCTTTTCCAGTTCTTTGTGCCTGGAAAATAGAGAACGACCATGGCGTCCAAAAATTTTTCTTTTTGCGCAAAAGCACTTTTAGACGAACTGGAAAACAGCAACAGCGAAACTGAGTTACTTGAAGAACAGAGCGATAGCGATTCATGGGAAAATTCGTCATCAGGTACGGAAAGTGACGACAGCGACGATTCTGATGTCTCTTTCTGGCGCAAAACTCAGTTGAAAATTCTGAAGAATCATTTGATATACTTCCCAAATTCCACAAGCTATGTGCTAGGAAGAGACATCAGAATCGTCGCTGTCGTCACTTTCCGTACCCGATGACGAATTTTCCCACAAATCGCTATCGCTTAGTTCTTCAAGTAACTCCGTTTCGCTGTCGCTGTTTTCCAGTTCGTCTAAAAGTGCTTTTGCGCAAAAAGAACACTTTTTGGACGCCATGGTCGTTCTCTATTTTCCAGGTACAAAGAACTGGAAAAGCACAGGCAGGGCACTGGAAAAGTCACCCGGTGAAATTCTGTGGTTAAATGGGATGATACAGTGTAATCCGTTAGGATCACAGCTTTGTATCATGTCATTTGGTGTATTTACACTTGAATTTGCCGCCGGTTCCATCCCCCCCTGCGTCGCAACGCTCGCAGGGAAGAGAACCGGAAGGCAAGTGCCAGCAATCGGCCGAGCACAGAGCGGGGAGAGAGTATGAGGACGACCGGGAGGATGGCAGGGGGGACGGCGGGGGATCGCAGGGAAGGTGAATAACATTCTGTGGTAATCCCAAGTGTGGCTCGGGGTTACTGCTTTTGGTACTGAAAGTTAACCCCGAGCCACACTCGGGAATACCCCCAGGGAGGTTAATGTGACAGTCAGCTCTCTGTGATGTGTGTATCACCTCTCTAAACTGGAGTGCTTTAAATGCATCAATAAAGCTGCTAGAAGTTGGGAAGAAGTTTGCAGCTCATACTGATCTTACTCAAGCTAATGCCTGTGGGAACAAGGCTTAAGCCAAAGGTCCCCAAACTATGGCAAGGTGGTTTCCATAGACCAGCCCCTGTGAGAAGGCCCTACATGCAGAGCTTTCTCATTGCAAGCTACTGTATTCAGAAAGTCTGAGGGTGGAAGGCAGATGGTTCCAGCACCTGGCATTATTTCAGACACCCTTAGGTGGTGTGAACTCCTTTCCAATGGTGCTTATAGGCCTGGTTGTGACCTCCCTATGAGGGAAAGCACAGGGGATGAAGTCTGCAAGTTGAGTCTCATAGAACACCAATGCTGGGCCACCTTTTCCTATTAACACAAGGACCCCATTCCTTCCACTGACATAATGGCATTCATAACTCCTAAAGACCACCGATCTGGTAGTATGCATTTTTTTTACCCCCCCCCCACCCCCCACCTCAAAACAGAGTTGTTTGGAGCCTGTTTACAGAAATTCATTTTTTTGGGCTTTAGCACTTTCTGAGCCACTGACCCAGAAACACATGCAAAGATTTTCTGATGTCACTTGTTGCTCTGAGGCTGTGACTCCCATTGTATAGAAGTCAGAGAACCAACTGGACAGCTAAGTAACTAGCAGGAACCGGCCGAGATCGGAACCATGTATGGGCAGGCTGAATGTACCCTAGTTGATCGATCAACCTGGGTACAACCAGCCTGTCCGAGTTTATAGGTGATTATTGCTAGTGGCTGTTATAGCTGCTAGCAAAAATCACTGTGTTCTCTCAGTGCGGCATCCTTCCCCGCCAGGAGAACACAATGGCTCTGTGGGAGTCGGTGTTGATGGGGAAATCGATCGATTTTCTTTATTGCAACCCATGGTTGCAGGAAAGAAGTTCGCTCTGTGTAAGGCTTGGCTTAGAAAATCAGTGCTCCTCATCTGACCCATTGATTCTCACCTTTCTAGTGGAATGTCATTTGAAATTTATTATAAGAAGATCTTGGAGTAGCCATATAAGAAGGCAAAAATGACCCAACCCACCAGGATACACCTAGAAGGTAAATGTGACTTTTTAGTGGATTGATCCCTTTTAGTATATGATAGTTATGTCATGAATTACATAGTTGATCCTCAGTTACCAAAAAGAGAAATGGCTTTTCCTGAGTAGGTTGTATTCATCACAAGCATGTGACACCTTGTCCTGAAACCTACAACTCCCCTTTCCCTATTTATATATGTGAGCGATTCCCCATCATACTAGAGCAGAAACGTACTTTATATACAAACCCTGAACAGTGAAACGGTAACGCCATCATTTAACCACTTTACGTCTGCTCACAGTAATACTACTGCGGCAGAGTGGTTCGTTATTGTCTGACGACGTAGTATTAACGTCGTCAAAAACTCCCCCTTCTGGGCGGCGCTTGCGCGCCGCCGGAGGCTCGCTCCCGCTGTTTTCATTCACAGCGGGAGTCGGGCCAAGGGAGGAGCAGCGGCGATCGCCGCTGCTCTGCCCCGATCGCCGGGGATCTAGTGTGGAGACTCGCCCGCCTGTGTAAACACAAGCGGACGGATCTCCATAGTGACAGGGAGTGACAGATCGGACAGTTCAGCATAGCTGGACATCCGATCTGTCCATGACTCACTCAGTCACCTCCCCCCCCACACGTCAGTAAGCACCAGGCATACATTAACCCCTCCCTCTCCAATAAAATTAACCCCTTCCCTGCCAGTGTCATTTTTACAGTAACAGTGCATATATATAGCACTGATTACTGCAGTAATGTCACTGGTACCCCCAAAAGTGTCAAAAATGTCAGTCAAGGGTCCGATCTGTCCGCCGCAATGTCGCAGTCCCACAAAAAAAAATCGCAGATCGCCGCCATTACGCGTTAAAAAAAAAAAAACACCAAAAATGACAGAAATCTTTCCCTTTGTTAGTAAACGCAAAAACTTTTGCGCAAACCAATCAAAATACGCTTATTGCGATTTTTTTACCAAACATAGGTAGCAGAAAACAAATTGGCCAAAATTTTTTTAAAAAATTGGTTTTTACATCTTTTTTGGGGGGAATTTCATATAAAAAAATGTTAAAAATATTGTTATTTTTTCAAAATAAACGCTCTTTTTTTGATTATAGCGCAAAAAGTAAAAATCGCACAGGTGATCAAATACCACCAAAAGAAAGCTCTGTTTGTGGGAAAAAAAGGACGTAAATTTAGTTTGGGTACGGCGTCGCACGACCGCGCAATTGTCAGTTGAAGTCGCACAGCGCCGAATCGCAAAAAGTGGCCTGGACGGAAGACAGCAAAATCCTCCGGTGGTAAAGTGGTTAAGGAGGAACTGAACTCTGAAAGGTCTTTCCAAAATCGGCCAGGCAGAGGTGAAAGGAGCATTTACCAGTATTACCTGTGCTCTTCTTTTTCCATACAATGACAATCCTGTGTTTAGGCTCTTATTACTGCTATAGCTGACCTTGGAAGCTGCTACTAGCACAATTGTTTCCCCAAATTATGGCTCTAACAGTTATGTACTAAAGAAAAAAGACTTCACCAGGGGCTGCGCTCCCCTCAGAAATAATACTGTGCAAGATTAAAAATCACAGAAATTGTTTGTGCTTAACCGCTTGCCGACCGCCGCAAGTATATATACTGCGGCGGTCAGCCCCGGCCAGGCAAAGCGACGTATATATACATCACTAGCCTGTGACCGGCTTGTGAGCCAATAGCGGGCGAGCGCGCGCCCACTAAGGCGTGCGCCCCCCGGCTCGTTCACTGAGGAGTCCGTGCGTGTGACCGGCGGACCCGATGTCAGCCGGTCACTCTGCGATCGTCGGTAAAGAGGGAGAAAGGCAGGCGGCTAATGTAAACAAGCCGCCTGTCATTCTTCCCTGTGTAAAAATGGACATCAGACGGTTCTACTATGTAGGACCATTGATCTCTGTTTTTACACTAGTAGCCATGTCCCATCACAGTTAGAAGCACGCCCCTAGGACACACTTAACCCCTCCAATACAGTTAACCCCTTCACTGCCAGTGTCATTTTTACAGTAACAGTGCATATGTATAGCACTGATTGCTGTAGTAATGTCACTGGTACCCCCAAAAGTGTCAAAAATGTCAGTCAAGGATCCGATCTGTCCGCTGCAATGTCGCAGTCCCGCAAAAAAAATCGCAGATCGCCTCCATTACTCGTTAAAAAAAAAACACCAGAAATGACAAAAATCTTTCCCTTTGTTAGTAAACACGATAACTTTTGCGCAAACCAATCAAAATACGCTTTTTGCGATTTTTTTTACCAAACATATGTAGCATAAAACAAATTGGCCGAAAATGTTAAAAAATTTAGATTTTTACATTTTTTTGGGGGGAATTTTATATAAAAAAATGGGAAAAATATTATTTTTGCAAAATTGACGCATTTTTTTGTTTATAGCGCATGATCAAAAAACCGCACAGGTGATCAAATACCACCAAAAGAAAGCTCTGTTTGTGGGAAAAAAGGACATCAAATTTGTTTAGGTACAGCATCGCACGACCGCGCAATTGTCCGTTAAAGTCACGCAGTGCCGAATCGCAAAATACCCCCTGGTCAGGAAGGGGGTAAAATCTTCCGGGGCTTAAGTGGTTAATAAACCTAAAAAGTTAAAGAAAAACCATTAAGGGCTCTTTCACACGGTCCGCCTCCGTAGGCGGATCCGTGTTGCTCAGTGGGGATCGATCCGCGATCCCCGCTGAGCCGGCGGATGACAGCTCCGTCTCCGCTTGCAGAGCGGAGAGGGAGGTGTCTCAGCCCCCGCTGCCCTCTATGGGGGATCGGATGAGAGAGGACCGCCTGTCCGCTCTCATCAGATCCGATCCGATTACTGAACGGATGGAAAAATAGGGTTTCCATCCGTCCAGATTTCATGGACAGGATCGGATGCGGGTGGCAGCGGGTGTCAGTGGAGGTGTCTCCGCTGACATCCGCTGCCCCATAGAGCTGCATGGAGGATCCGATCAGATCCACCTAAAAAACTGACAGGCGGATCTGATCGGATCGCCCGTGTGAAAGAGCCCTAAACCTTTCACTGCCAAGATTTCTGCTAGGAGGGGGAATTGGGGGGGGGGGGGGGAGTGAGTTGGGAAAAAGATTTGAACTGTGAGGGGGGGGGGGGCCCTGTCAGGTAAGCTGTTTGGGGCCCCTGTCAGGAGGCTTTTCGGGGCCCCTGTGATTTCTAATGGCAGCTCTGATCCTGAGTGTGAAAAAGTGATTTCTCTTCCCTCCAACTAGAAAGGAGGAGAGAAAACGCTGACAGATCATTTACAGTACAAATCGGGTCCAGGTCTCTATTGTCCTCCCCCCCCCCCCCCCACACACACATATCCAGACACTGGACCCGACCTCACTGGTAAGGTGACATGACAGCTAATGACACTTACCGTCTCTCCTGGATACAGATGATTAGATATAGAAGCTGTAATGTCAGAAAAATCCGCTGTAGGGCGCTGTGACGGCAGTGACAGGAGACACTCCCTCTCCCTGGCAACCACAGTAAAAATGGCGCCGCTCTGCCTGCGCGTGCCATACGTCACATGATCCGCCTGCCCCCTGCACCAATCAGAGGAAGCGCGAGCCCACCTCCGCGCGCTGCCAGTGAGGCCGCTCATCCCCGATGCTTACTGACAGGAGTGAGAGAGCTGGGGAGAGGATTAGACTTTGTTCTCCCTCCAGCCTGCAGGTGGCAATAGAGAGCGCCGCTGTATAGTGAGGGAAGGCTGCCCGCCCTCCTTCTATCACCCTGGTCACATGGCTGGAGGGAGGAAAACAAAACATGCTTCCCGGTGTGGTGGTAAGTACAAGGGGGAGAACTCAGCCCAAGACCTTCCCCCTCTCCTCCTCATCCTTAGAGCCCTCTCACCTACCCCTCTGCTCTCTTCCCTAGAACCTCATCTCCCCCCCCCCATCTCCTCACCTACCCCCCCCATCTCCTCACCTACCCCCCCATCTCCTCACCTACCCCCCCATCTCCTCACCTACCCCCCCCATCTCCTCACCTACCCCCCCCCATCTCCTCACCTACCCCCCCATCTCCTCACCTCCCCCCCATCTCCTCACCTCCCCCCCCATCTCCTCACCTCCCCCCCCATCTCACCTACCCCCCCCCCATCTCCTCACCTACCCCCCCCCCCCATCTCCTCACCTACCCCCCCCCCCCATCTCCTCACCTACCCCCCCCCCAT